>NW_015540881.1:2095596-2096660 GCF_001515605.1 Sinocyclocheilus anshuiensis | reverse complement strand
GAATTATATCGTATCGACCGAAATTAAGAAATATACCGTGATATAAATTTTGTCCATATCGTCCAGCCCTAACTGGTCCACAGAAAAAGAGCTTCTCTCCTGAAAATGGCTGCTGGGGAGAGTCATTCAGCTGATTGGTGATCTCAATGGCCCACCCGAGCACAGCCAGTCACATGTTCACTCCCTCACAGGGAATGTTTGTCGATATGTTATGTCTCACTGATTTCAGACCTAAAGAATCACTCACAATGGAACTGATCATGCAAGATGAAATCTAAGCAATAGCTTAAGTGATTTGCTTCTGTACATTCAGACCAAAGTATTAACTGTTGACCGATGGAATAACTGTTGAACTCAAACTCACCCAGACCCTCTCCTTGGTGCAAAAACACTCAATGTTGCATTAACACCTGCATTTTAAACCACTAGTGTAGATAGTCACAAATGCAGCATTTGAGATCACGCCGAGGATGATTCATGAAGCAAGCCCACTCATGAAAAGTGGAGCAACATGGACGGTAACAAAAGTGATAAGCAAATGATTCAGGGATAACAGTTGACAAAACACGCATAACCATTTGCTCAAGGTCTAACAGGGTTACCACACCGGTTGGCCAATGAAATTCTATGACTTTTCTTTTTTTTCACGTTTCATGTTGCTGCCTTATATTAAACTGCTTTAAATTACTTTTTCCACATCAATCTACACTCCATACACCATATTGACAAAGCAAAAACAGAATTGTCACAACTTCGTAAATTAATAAAAAAAAAAAAAAATGAAATAAGTACATTGCATAAGTATTCTTAACTAAATATTTAGCTGAAGCACCTTTACAGCCTCAAGTCTTTTTTTGTTTGATGCAACAAGCTTTGCTCATCAGCATTTGGCAATTATCTGCTATTCTTCACCTCACCATTTCACCTCTCAAGCTCTGTCAGGTTGGATGGGGGCAGACGCACATTTTCAGGTTTCTCCAGAAATATTTGATTAGGTTCAAGCTCAGGCTGTGGCTGGGCCACTCAAGGACATTCACAGAGTTGTCTATAAGCCACTCTTGCTG
>NW_015540881.1:2093382-2095469 GCF_001515605.1 Sinocyclocheilus anshuiensis | reverse complement strand
CAGGGGGTATCTCCTCATCCACCACCAGTGTGCAGCATCCACCTGGAGGAGGCCATGATGATCAGAGGCCAATGGCCAAATTGCTCTTATGTTGCTGCCTTATGTTAAGCTGCTTTAAATTAGTTTTTTTCCACATCAGTCTACACTCCATTCTCAAGCTCTGTCAGGTTGGATGGGGGCAGACGCACATTTTCAGGTTTCTCCAAAAATATTTGATTGGGTTCAAGCTCAGGCTGTGGCTGGGCCTCTCAAGGACATTCACAGACTTGTATATAAGCCACTCTTGCGGTGTCTTTAGGTCCATTGTCCTGTTGGAAGGGTTCTGTTGGATGTTTTCTGTTTGAGTTTCAGATCGCTGCTGATTTACTAGGAGTGCTGCCAGTGCCGTCTATCAGCGGTAATTGGTGTGATCAGCAGGCAGTCCTTTTAAAACGCCACTTCCGCTCTTCAGAAGTCGGCGGTGCGACTTCGGGCCGGTCGCACTGGTCCAGGACTCCCTGTTAGCCGACAGACCAAGATGTGTTGTTAGTGTTTCTTTTGATTGTTCAGTTCCTTTGAAATGTGGTAGTAATGTAGGAGAGACCTGCCCTTTTGTTTAAATCTAATTTCTACTATGTTTTTTGGTTAAGAGTACCTAGGTTAGGTTTATTGTATTTCTTTTTCTTTTTCTTTGTGACAGGTTATTTATATTGTTTTATTTTATTAGATTGGTTTTGTTTGTTATTTTGGGCATTGGGTCTCTCTGACGAAAAATACCACTTTATTATTCATATCTAGTTTTCTTTTAATAATTCGTCACTTAGACGAATTCTTTTCGCTTTCGTTATTTCTTTGTTTGGACCGTGGGTCCCTTAATGAATTCTATCAATTGGTGGCTGCGTTTTCCTTGGTCATGTACAATAAAGCTACCTTATACTTCATTTTGTTTTCTTTTTTTCGTTTTTTGGTCTGGCGGCCTGCTGGAAGACTTTTGTTCCTTCCCTTTTATTCATTTATTGCGTCTTACCCCTAGCGGACGTAATACTACTCATGATGGGGATGAGAGAGCACTCAGTGCACAGGACGGACATTAGCCGAGCCGAGCGACAACAGAAAGATAGAGATGGAGGATAAAAAACAAAAGAGGAAAACGTCTGCGGAACAAAAGAAGGCTTACGATAAGGCAAGAAGTAGGACCCGTGTAAATATCGGATCAGCTTTCCAGCACTGGAGAGAACTTGAGGAGCGGGAAGGCCTGCGATCGGACGCTGAAGTTGCTTTGTTTCTTCTCGATAGGTGAGTAACATTGGTTTTGCTTTGCTTCACAGAACTAATATATGCTGTTAAAACACATATATGCACATTAAAACACAGTACTACCAAAACACATTCGACCTGTAATACCATAGTAACACACATTGCTTTCACTTATTGATGACATCATACCCTCGGCCGGCTGGCACAGCAGATTCCACCATAATCTTTGCCTGGTTTGTGTACATATGTGTGGGGCGGAGCTATCAAAATAGTCCGTAGACACGGTGTAACATTGGTTTTGCTTTGTTTCACAGAACTAATCGTTGCCTGGGTTGTGTACATATGTGTGGGGCGGAGCTATCAAAATAGGGGCGAGACCCTTTTGGGGTACGGCGTGTTTGTTTTGGTGATTTGAAATATCAACAGTGGCTACCAGAAATCACTTATCTCTCAATATTTTGGTGCATTGAGCTTTTCTTCTACTCTGACCAGTCCCGTGTTTCCGTGACAACGCAGCACGGTGTCCATCAGCTGATGTCGCTGTTTTACTGGCATATATGTCTTTTTATTGTTGTTAGCATAACTGTTGCAAAGAAAAATTTTTTTTATATTTTAAAAAGTTTAAAAATATGCTATATAATATATAAAACTAATATATATAAAACGTTTTAAAATATAAAATTTATCAGGACCTCAGACTGGGCCGAAGGTTTACCTTCCAACAAGACAATGACCCTAAGCACACAGCTAAAATAACGAAGGAGTGGCTTCACAACAACTCTGTGACTGTTCTTGAATGGCCCAGCCAGAGCCCTGACTTAAACCCAATTGAGCATCTCTGGAGAGACCTA
>NW_015540881.1:2077210-2093360 GCF_001515605.1 Sinocyclocheilus anshuiensis | reverse complement strand
TGCAATATAACAAAGAGTGAAAAATTGAAGGGGGTCTGAATACTTTCCGTACCCACTGTATATATACATATATATCAGTGCTGGGCAACGATTAAAATTTTTGAATCACGTCCCTGGCTTGGTTGGAAGAGGTGGGCCAGAGCGCGGTTCAGTTGGGCTCGGGTGCAGTACGCAAGTAGTGTGAGCACTAACCGCACCTGAGCGCGGAACTTCTGATACTAATCTTTTAAGTGTGACAAATATGCAAAAAATTAAAAAAACAGGAAGGGGGCCAACCCTTTTTCACACCACTGTATATATATATATATGACAACTCTTGGACGATTTTAGCATGGTAATGGATATGACAATGTATTTGGTCTTGGCAATAGATCTGCTACGCTGCTGCTGTTGGTTATTGCTGTTGCAGATTATTGCAGCTGCAAAGCAAATACAGGAACTTGCTGCAGCCAATACATATGCCATTATGGTGTGGTGAGTATTTAAGACATACTGCTGCTGCGCACATAGCATACATAGTAACCCATAGCAGATCTATACAGGTGGAGCTGGGGAAGGTGAAGGCTTTCAGAGGAACTCTGAAAGCGTGCTGCGAACTGCTCTAGTGAATGTTAACCAGCAAGTATTAAGCAGCAAATTCATTGGCTGCATATGCAACATGAACCAATCAGGTTTTGCCAAGTAGTTTAACACTGTGAATATCAGGACATAGGCTACTATATTTACACATACACATAAATACTAGGGATGCTCCGATCAGGATTTTTGCAGCCGTGAGGTGAATGTGCTGATGTAATATCTGTTTGAGTGCTGTGTCTCGCTGTTGTGTACATACTGTTTTGACGGACCAAATGTTTAACCTTGGCAAATTATTTAAGCGTAGAGTCAACTAACTTCAGACATATATTGCTTTTAACATCCAGAGGAGTTTTAGTTGTTTCAGTGTTTCCCATACATTGATTTATTTGTGGCGGCCCGCCACAAATAGATTTTTCAAAAGACTTTTACTTTGTCGAATAAACATGAGCACTGCACGTTTCAAAATCAAAAGGCAGCATGGGTGTTTTTATATCACTGTATTTCTGAAGGAAGACTATCTTTAGAAAATGTTCGATGTCATTTTCATTTAATCTTGCATGTTATAGGCCTGATAAAGCAGCGTTTGTGAGCTCAGCGCTGATTTGTGTACAGCGTTACTGGGGAAACCTCTGTTTCTCCCGCTTTAAAGCACCTGCTGGCAGAGAATTAATCTGCATTTTCAGTAAATCCGTCTGATTTACGCAGCAAACATATTTTGCTTTTCCTATATCCACGGGTCAGGTAATAAATGCATTCTGATTATTTGCGGGTGGATAAAATAAATCATAAATGATGCAAATATTAACTACATTTTTTTTAAATACATTTTTTTCATGAGGCAGACGCTTTCGTGTGTGTGTGTTCGTTCGCCTGATCGGGAAGTTGCAGTGACAGAAACGGTGACATTCCAGATAAAGTTTAAAAGGAGTAAAGCCTGTGTTAATGCTACTGAGTAGGCTAATATGGCCAAAGATATTTTGTTTTATAAATAAATGTTCATTTAAAAGCAGCCCATGATCAGCGTATTATGTTACCGTTATCTCTTACGGCTCCGAGGAGGTTTTGTTCCATCCTCCATGTTTTAGCCAAGCAGCGCGGAGAGCCGCTTCAGAAACGTGCGATAAACACAAGCACTGACTAGAGCGGCCGTGATCAGCTCCGGTAGCCGTGGAGCCGTAACGCGCCGCAGACGCGTGCAGTGAGGCGCAGCTCAGCTCTAACATCACTGAATCTGCTGTTAAAAATGAACCATCCATTCATCATATCATCATGCAAATCATACACAACAAATAGCTAATTTTTCATTGTTTCTCGAAACGTCATAGCATTTCCACACCGGCGATGACATGACTGTGGCGTCAAATCATTTATGTCCCTACGCATCATGTACGTTGTCACACGTCGACGTCATCAAATTGCGATCGGTTTGTGAGATCGGCCAAGTTAGTGAGTATCGATCGAGTCATAAAATGTGATTATTGGCCGATACCGATCTCCGGCCGATCGATTGGAGCATCCCTAATAAATACTGTATAATACAAATAAAGATTGCTCTCACAAAATCAATTTGTAGCACTAAAATAGAAAAACTTACATTAACTATGTAAATTCAAGATATTACCTGTTTTTATTTATTTGCATTACTTTTCCTGTCCTGAAAATCAAAATTAAATTTAATTCATTGACATTTCCAGATTTCCAGAAACCTATAGTCTGACACCAAACCTTTCTGTATAACCTCTAGCTGACAGACACCTTTGGACTTGGCTGTTTTTAAATTGTATGGTCACATGAGATTATTATCCTGAAAGAATAGTGTGTTAGTATTATTTCATTTAATTTTCAGAAAGCCGCTAGCCTATATAAAATAAACATTATTATTGTTATTATTATTATTAATAATAATAATAAACCTCTTCATTTTAATAGCATGAATGTAATCTTACCAGTTGTTAGTTTTATTCAACTAATCTGTAATAAATTTCACTAGTTCTAAAACTCAATGCAAATTAGTACAACACTGCATCAGTGGTTTAGGAATGGAGGAATGAGGAGAAACTCTTTGAAAAGTTTCAACACCATGCAGCCATTTCCTTTCGCCACATCTCATTGACAGCATTGGAAAAGCACTTGGGAGTCCAGGAAAAACACAACACTGGCCAGCTTTATCCAATCTGTGAAATCTCCAGTGTGGGTGCACTTATCTTACAGCTTGTTTCTTCTCACTAGTCCACTGCTGGGCAACACACTGAAGCCATGCTGTGACCTTTTCACTGGTTCACTCTCTGGCCAACAAAAGTGTTTAAAATGCCAAAAGTGACAAAGAGCCGCCAATAGATAATCATGGCTAGATTTCTATAGAGAAAATCGAATGCATGAAAAAACATGCCACGATATCAACCAAAGGCTTCTTTTTGTGTATATGGAACAAACTTTGGGGTGACAAAAATGTCTGGTCCTATTTATGCACTGGGTTCCAATTACAAATTACAATGACAGTTACAACAAAGTAGACCCATCTTCATGGTGATGTAAACTCCTGAGAGTCCTCTCCTGGTAGATTTTAATGGCTTGTAGGATATATAATAATAATAATTCATTACATTTATATGCATTTATATATATATTTACATCGCTATATAACTCAATTTTAAAGGGGTCATATGATGTTGCTAAAAAGAAATTTTTTTTGAGTATTTGGTGTAATGAAATGTGTTTATGCGGTTTAAGGTTCAAAACACACATTATTTTCCACATACTGTACATTATTGTTTCTCATCTATGCCCCGCCTTTCTGAAACGCGTCGATTTTTACAAAGCTCATCGGTCTGAAAAGCAAGGTGTGCTCTGATTGGCCAGCTATCCAGTGCGTTATGATTGGCCGAATACCTCAAGCGTGTGACGGAAATGTTACGCCCCTACCATATTGTGATGATGCCCTGTCAGGCCGGAGCGATGATTCAAAAACATGAAAACCCATTATAAACGAGCCATTCGTTGCATCCAGTGGGGACATAATAACACAACGTTGACCTCATACGTCATGCTCCCGGAACTGCTTCCGTGTAGGATAAAGAATATCTCTTTGGATTTGAGACTTTAGTCTTTGCAACTTTACAGATCTTCTTTATGCACCAAGAGCTTGTCACACTCCAAAGAGAAAAGAAAACTTGAAATCGCATCATATGACCAATTTAAGGCCCGCTACATTAAGCAAATCATGCCATCTGAAGGGATTATTGTTACTGTGAACTGCAGATGTTCAATCAGTTAATTTGTAGTGAAACTGTACAGCACTTTAATACAAAAATCCAGACTAATCTTAAAAGCTTTCTGGTGGTGGTTAAAAAACAAATTAGGGGACATTTGACACTTACAAAATATGCATGTTCACGAAATCAAAACTTGCCCTCTAAGTGCTAAAAAGGCCACCCAATGTAACTCGGGAACATGAACAGAATTACATACTAAGTGCTGTTTGAGTGCAAGGAATGTGGGAGGGAGACTTGAGAAACTTCCACATTGGGATTTTGAGAAGGTCCAGCTTGACTGGTAAAGGACTGTACCAATAGTTTCATGCACTCATTTTTCTGAGACATGCAATGAGCCAGGTCTCAACCAACCATGGGGAGAAGAAAAGGAAGGGAGGATACTAACCTAACCATGAGTGCATACATATATACATTTCAAACATATAGAATGTAGGTCACCTTTTAGCTGGTAACACTTCAATAGTTTTCTCTTGCTGGAACCTTCTTTTCAGAGATAGAATTTTAGAGATGACCGTCTTACAATTCATAAAATTCAAGTGGATTTTCCACCCTAAGCAAACGTAGTCCATAACCACTTTCCAAAATATTTAAATGGACATTAGCTGTGCTGAAAAGTCTCCTCTAAATTGGCCATTTGTGAAAAAAATAAATGAGTCATTAAGTGTGCACTCGTGTTCTGTAGCAGTCATTAAGATATTTTCATAAGGGTTGGAGTGAGCAGGAAGGGCTTGAGTAAATGAGGAGAGTCTGTTATGGGCTATTATTTGCTACAGAGTTCTGATAGAGAACGGAAAAGATATAGGTGAAAGGTTAAAACATCAGTGACAGTCCAGAGCTGTTCAGTTTTAACCGTGTCAAATCACGACAGCTGCCAGGAGTCCTTGCTGCTGGATGGCAACACCCATGAAGTGACAGACCCCATGTGACCACATAACTACTTGCGTAATACCAGATGTCATATTTAATCAACGGTGTAAAATATATCAATGCACTCCTGTCAAAGAGTATATATTAAGGGGGGAATTCTTACATTTAATACTAATTTGAAAAAATCTAAATGAATTAGAGATTTTCCATAACATCATGCTTCTCAGCAAGGAATGTGGGCTCGGGACCTTGGCAGATAAGGGTTGTTGTGTTGGAAAAATGGCATAGATATTCTTTGGGTCCTTATTGGAAGCTTGTTGATTGAAACATTTACAACTAATAATATTTGTAAGCACATTTTAGTAGCTATTAGCATATTCATACAAACACACAGTAGCTTGACAGTTTCACAATTTCAGTTATTAAAAACTACACGCAATACAGCCTGTAGTATTCCAAATATATAGTGACAGCTATGATGCAAAACACCTGTTTATCATATCACTGCACAGCATAGATTATTATTGTTGTTGCATAGCAACACTGTGTTATGTCAGTGACTACAGTATGTCTTATAGGGAAGCATGGCACTTAAAACAATGTTAATGAATGAATATAACAAAGTTACATGAACATCTGTGCAATGAAATAGAAGAAGCTACAAAACTTTTCTTCCGTATTGTGACATACATCCAAGTATAATGGATTAGGGCTGTTGAATTCATTGGTTGTTGGTTGGACTTTTGAGATTGCACTCAAAAGTGGAGGCAGATGAAAGTGAGCTTGCAGGGGTGGGGTTTAAGCAGCCAAAATTAATGGAGAAGTCCTGCATATGTCATCAGAAATAAGTCTTCGACATTTGCATTGGAAGGTCAAAAATCAGGTAAAAAATAGAAAAAATTTAAATAAAACACATCATTGAATTGTTCACAACTAGATCTGTAACAATTAAATAAAAAACAAAGCAGGTGGATTTTCATTTTATGCCAACTTAATATTTTCTATATGTATTAAGTGTACATTTCAAGGGGTCCTTAATCAATACCTCTAATACCTTATTGCTTAAACAAAAATGTATTTTCAAGTATTATTAACCACAGGCCTTGTTTTAATTATAAATTAAACTATTCTAAACACCCATAAGAAATATCCAAGGGCTTCGAATTCTAAAGCTAAATTAAATTAAGAAATCCTTCCACAGAGATTCTGTGGTTCTTTTTTATGAACTATCGGCATACCCTATAGGCTATAACATTTACACAATTCATAAAATAATGCACTATAACTTCTAGAGCACCAACTCTAATTCCAGAAGCATTGATTTTTTTTTCTTTAGGAACCTGCTTTGGTGGGTCCAATGACCTAGTGTCTCAAATGTTCATGGGAGCGTAAACTTGACTGACAAAGCTTTAGCATTGGATATGTACCAGGGTTGACATCACCGTCCAATCCCCTCTTCATGCGCCTCTTGTTATTTCCACACAAAACGATACATTTCACAGCTATTATAAATAAACTATTTTACGTAACGTATAATACAACACGCTTCACGGTCCATTTTGCCCTTGGCGAAAATAAACCTTTTTCATCTGGGGAATGAACGCACCATGGACGCGGTGGGTGTGGAGAAGATTTGACAGAAAAAAAAACGCATCAGAATCCCGTCAGACGTGAAGCTCAACGTGAAGCGTATTTGATTCCACGCGCGGGGAAATTATGTCAGATTCGAACTGTTAAATGGCCAAAATCCAAATGAATACGAAAACATCATATGCCGCTAACTCCAGGTCTACACGGCCATATTGGATCATCCACCCAGTTTCATCAGTATATTGCTAGATGTGGTTCTCCCACACCCGAGCGCGTACTGCTGTAACACGGGGATGCGCTGCAAAGCGCACCAGCGTGTTATTGGGCCACAGAAGATACTTCAATTTATGTAAATATATGATGAAAGACATAACCTTTGCATAGCTTATTAACCCCTCTGTAGTGTCTGCGAAAAGGTAAATGTAACTTATCTCGCATTGCTACGTTGCAATCCTGTTATTTCGCGGTTGTTGCAATGTATTCAAGCCATTCAGACGATTTAAAGCGCCATTGCAATGCAAGCCTTCAGCATAACAACAACACAGAGATGTCACGAAAGAAAAGAAAACCCGCAGGAAAATAACAATTGTTCTGAAATGAATACTTACTCAGTGGTCAGACCGTTCCCTTTTGATAGCGAATGTTTCTCTCGCGGCCGCTCAGAAAAAACTCTTGTTATTTCCACACAAAACGATACATTTCACAGCTATTATAAATAAACTATTTTACGTAACGTATAATACAACACGCTTCACGGTCCATTTTGCCCTTGGCGAAAATAAACCTTTTTCATCTGGGGAATGAACGCACCATGGACGCGGTGGGTGTGGAGAAGATTTGACAGAAAAAAAAACGCATCAGAATCCCGTCAGACGTGAAGCTCAACGTGAAGCGTATTTGATTCCACGCGCGGGGAAATTATGTCAGATTCGAACTGTTAAATGGCCAAAATCCAAATGAATACGAAAACATCATATGCCGCTAACTCCAGGTCTACACGGCCATATTGGATCATCCACCCAGTTTCATCAGTATATTGCTAGATGTGGTTCTCCCACACCCGAGCGCGTACTGCTGTAACACGGGGATGCGCTGCAAAGCGCACCAGCGTGTTATTGGGCCACAGAAGATACTTCAATTTATGTAAATATATGATGAAAGACATAACCTTTGCATAGCTTATTAACCCCTCTGTAGTGTCTGCGAAAAGGTAAATGTAACTTATCTCGCATTGCTACGTTGCAATCCTGTTATTTCGCGGTTGTTGCAATGTATTCAAGCCATTCAGACGATTTAAAGCGCCATTGCAATGCAAGCCTTCAGCATAACAACAACACAGAGATGTCACGAAAGAAAAGAAAACCCGCAGGAAAATAACAATTGTTCTGAAATGAATACTTACTCAGTGGTCAGACCGTTCCCTTTTGATAGCGAATGTTTCTCTCGCGGCCGCTCAGAAAAAAACGAACCCCCGCTCGGAGGCGTAAACGATACAGGCGATCAATATGACTGGGCTACTACTATCTACTGATGGGCACTAATTCGGTTATTCTCTCGGGTTGCAAATACGGCTCTTGGCGGGGACGTGTGCTCTGTTTTCCGGGGAGCGGCGCTCAACCGGACGGTCAATGTGTTCTGGCGTCCCTTTGCAGCAGCAGATCTCTCACATGGCTTCAGGATGGAGCGCGCGACTGTTGACTTAACAGCAGCCAAGCCTTTGTTTCCCGCGCGACAGTTATTCCCGCGAGCGTGTTAAGGGCAGTGTCTGGCATCTCCTCCTGCGAGTGAGAGTGAGAGTGAGAGGAGATGCTTGGATACGCCTCCCTCCGGACACCTGAGGGGCTGTATAAACGATGTAAACAAACCCAAAGCATATACGACAGATTCATTGTAGTTTTACAACTAGCCTATAGCATTACGTGATTTTTTTTTACGGATTATTATTTTTTTGTCAATTTCCTGTTATTGTTTGTGTTTACATGTTACCATATTCAGCTGTTCATTAACCGATTCTCATTAACTCCTTATACCTAAAGAATCATTTTACACATTTTATTTTAGGTTAATATTGTTCAAATTGGAAATTAAGGCTCTGTTCAGTATTTCCTAATATACAAAAATAAAGAATAAAGTTGGAAAAAATGCACACCCGTATTTTTGTTGTAGCCTAACTCTTTACAATAAGGTTTCATTTTTTAACATTAGTTAACTACATTACTTAATATGAACTAACAATTAAAATACTTCTAAAGCATTTCTTAATCTTAATTTCAACATTTAGCCTACTAATATATTATTAAAAATGATAATGTAAATCAAAAGTTGTATCTGTTAATAGCCTAGACCTGAGCTAACTTTAAAACTAACAATGAACAGTTGTATTTTTATTATTAGTTTACTGTAACAAAGATGAATGAACACTGTAACAAATGTATTGCTCATTGTTAGTTAGGCTAATAGGGGACTTATAAAATTATACCTTTTTTTCCTTTACATGTTAACAGTACGTTTAGACCTAGTTTTCTGAAGTGGAATAAAAGATAGCGTTTGTAAGTAAAAAGTATAGCCTACAGCATACCCTATAGTGGTGACTGAACAAAGTGTTAGGAATATTCTGGGTCATTCACAGTTTAAAGTGATCATATCATGAGGAATCAATGAAAACCCAAAAAAAACGAACCCCCGCTCGGAGGCGTAAACGATACAGGCGATCAATATGACTGGGCTACTACTATCTACTGATGGGCACTAATTCGGTTATTCTCTCGGGTTGCAAATACGGCTCTTGGCGGGGACGTGTGCTCTGTTTTCCGGGGAGCGGCGCTCAACCGGACGGTCAATGTGTTCTGGCGTCCCTTTGCAGCAGCAGATCTCTCACATGGCTTCAGGATGGAGCGCGCGACTGTTGACTTAACAGCAGCCAAGCCTTTGTTTCCCGCGCGACAGTTATTCCCGCGAGCGTGTTAAGGGCAGTGTCTGGCATCTCCTCCTGCGTGTGATTGTGAGAGTGAGAGGAGATGCTTGGATACGCCTCCCTCCGGACACTTGAGGGGCTGTATAAACGATGTAAACAAACCCAAAGCATATACGACAGATTCATTGTAGTTTTACAACTAGCCTATAGCATTACGTGATTTTTTTTTACGGATTATTATTTTTTTGTCAATTTCCTGTTATTGTTTGTGTTTACATGTTACCATATTCAGCTGTTCATTAACCGATTCTCATTAACTCCTTATACCTAAAGAATCATTTTACACATTTTATTTTAGGTTAATATTGTTCAAATTGGAAATTAAGGCTCTGTTCAGTATTTCCTAATATACAAAAATAAAGAATAAAGTTGGAAAAAATGCACACCCGTATTTTTGTTGTAGCCTAACTCTTTACAATAAGGTTTCATTTTTTAACATTAGTTAACTACATTACTTAATATGAACTAACAATTAAAATACTTCTAAAGCATTTCTTAATCTTAATTTCAACATTTAGCCTACTAATATATTATTAAAAATGATAATGTAAATCAAAAGTTGTATCTGTTAATAGCCTAGACCTGAGCTAACTTTAAAACTAACAATGAACAGTTGTATTTTTATTATTAGTTTACTGTAACAAAGATGAATGAACACTGTAACAAATGTATTGCTCATTGTTAGTTAGGCTAATAGGGGACTTATAAAATTATACCTTTTTTTCCTTTACATGTTAACAGTACGTTTAGACCTAGTTTTCTGAAGTGGAATAAAAGATAGCGTTTGTAAGTAAAAAGTATAGCCTACAGCATACCCTATAGTGGTGACTGAACAAAGTGTTAGGAATATTCTGGGTCATTCACAGTTTAAAGTGATCATATCATGAGGAATCAATGAAAACCCAGATACTGTTAGTCCTGAACACCAGACGAGATAATGATAAGAATAAAAGTTTAACAAACCTTGTAGTGTTTCTGGCTGCAAGTAGTTCCTGCTGGTCTCTGCATTTAGGTATCCTTCTGAAGAATTCAACGAAGGAACAAACAGATAAACATCCCAAATCATTTCAGACCAACATTAACGGTTTCAGCACAAACTATTTTAAATCTAAAAACAATCCTGCAATATGCAAGTAAAGTGCATTCAACAGTAAATGTGAAGAGATTGTTTATGTCAGTTTGGCTGCTGAACTTATCCCCTTTAGCCCCTGCTGGTATTTGCTGGAACTACACGGTGGCAAAAATATTTTTTTTTTCTCCACTGACACCCATTCAAAAGCTTGTGTTCTAAATAAGTACATTTCAATATGCTAACTAAGCAACTGCCACAGAGATTAACTGAAACGCTAAGGGATAGATTTCTCTAGGTATTATATCCTTGAGCAGACCTGTCCTGAACCCAAACTGACTGCATGCACAGAGAGCATTTCTGTAGGGTTCTGACTGGCTAAAAATTGTGTGGATTTCCAATTTACATGAATGGTTAAAAACAGAAAGCTTCAAAACTGTTGGTCAAACAGTTTAAGTTCAAATAACATATTTCAAATAAAACCTGACAACAATGTGCTTAGTTTAAAACATTTTTTATGTGGCGTGTCATGCTAATGCACATTCACATTCCACAGTCAACAAAAAACCGATTGGCTTTGATTGGGTTTTAGTTGGATGTAACTCAAATGTGCCGATTTACGTTTCTGCTGGTGGTTCCAAAACAGCAGTTTTTCAGGGTTTATGTTTTAGTTCTTTTGCTTCCCCTCTTCAATGCTGCTGTTGTCCCTAAATGTATTACTTGATTTATTTATTATTTATGACAGACAATGCTGGTGTTAACTGACGTTTTAATTTTTCATTATAAACCTGTAAATTTTAAACAAAACGCAAAGACAAATTCTATTAATGGGGCATTGTGTGTATTACGACCCGATGTGACATCCACCAATCAGAGGGCTTCCCAATCGATTTTTTGTTTGGTTAAAATTAATGGGGAATATATTGTGATTTTCCATGGTTGCTTGGTCACTGACATCTATGGTGGGACTGCATATTTAGCTTTACAATTTCTTCCATTTATATTAATGTGTCCAATGCCATTTTTACCCTGAATATGGCTTCTGGTGTGAGCCACTTCCAATTATTTTAGCTGTACAAAAACAGTCCGTTACACTGCTTGATGTTCCAAACTGGTATTTGTTATCATATTTTTAATTCATTTTTGTAATTGTTTTTATTAAGTACAAATAGTTTTAGCATTTCCTGCACTTTCTTCTATTCTTAATTAGCGGCTAATGAATCGGAAGTCTCACACATTCACAGGAAATAGCTTACGTCCTTGTTGAAATATAATGTGGATATGAGTGACCCATCTCCGCTGTTTCTGATCAAGTGTTTGTTTAATCCAGAATATTATACTTTAAATCTCAGGCTATCGTGCACATTTCAAGTCACATTCTAAGAATGTGCCCTAAATAGGTGCAACACAATAAAGAAATTAGTGACAAAAGTTTTGTCAAAACTATGAAACGAAATCGGTAATGCCACATTTTGTCAGTCACTTATTTAACAATTTTCCACAAGGAAAACCATGATAAGGTCTGTTGAAGCATCATGGAAGTCAAGGTGTGCTTATATTATGGGTTAAATATACACTTAATTAGAGACATAACAGCAGAGATGGGTCACTCAAATCCACATTATATTTCAACAAGGAAGTAGCCTAAGCTATAATGTGCGAGACTTTCGATTTATTAATTTCTTTAGAGTCATGCCACATTTTTGCATTCAGAGTGGATAGATACACTGATTGTTGATGAAGTGTTGTAATGTATATCAACCCAGTCTCATAGCAGTTTGTGACATAGTATATATCATATACATGTAATTATATATATCAATCATATATAATATATACCATATATCATAATACATTTGAGCCAATAATCCATTGACTGTATCTGCTCTTTACAAGCTCTAGTACGTCGCCTAATATGTCTGTTAAAGGGATAGTTCACCCAAAAATGAAAATTCTGTCATCATTTACTCAGCCTCAAGTTGTTCCAAACCTGACTGGATAGTTCTGGAACAGTTGCTGGTCCCCACTGACTTCCATAGTATGGAAAAAAATATGGAAGTCAGTGTGCACCGGAAACTGTTTGGTTACCCATATTCTTTAAGTTTTGGGGATAATGCATTGCAAGTAATTGTCAGATTACTTTTTGCAAGTGGCTAGTAAAGTAACACATTGCTTTTAAATTTACAATGAAATATCCGAGTTACTTTTTCAAATAAGTAATGCCAGTTACTTCGTTTTCTCATTTATTCACTGGCATCTATTCTGTCCACATATTGAGAGAAATTTGGAGTGAGGTGCAGGCAGACACTGTTCTTCAAAATATCTCCTTTTATGTCCAGCAGAAGAAATAAACTCATACAGGTTTGAGACAGCTTCAGGGTGAGTAAATGAAGATTTTCATTTTTGGGTGAACTATTACTTTAAGTTTGTGTGTTTATGTTTCGATAAAATAGGACACAATCACCAAAGAATAAGAATATGTAAATTTTGTATAGTCCATTTATTTTGTCCTTTGATTTATTGGTTTTAAATTCAAATACAAAAGCGATATCTCAATCTCTCTCTGTATATCCCTCAAAATGATCTTGAATTAGAGATATATTTAAACCCTGCTACAGCACAGAAGACTTGAAAAAACTGCAAATGTCACAAACTGGCAATGACTCGGTCTCCTGTAGAGGGCGTAAAGGCTCCATTCATGAAACCCGTACTTTCTCAACTGCAAGGCCAAGGGTGCAAAAATTCACGTGTGTAGCCTGCGTTATAAACAGGAGTTGCGTGCATTTCCTCATATTTAATATTTATTTTAATTGAGCGTTGTGTTTCCTGTGCTTTGTGTTTCCATCAAGATACTGAACATGCTGGTGCAGATTTTGAATCCTATAAGCGAATTCATGAGTAGCCTAAATACATGTTGTAATTTGCAGTGAGAACAAAATGCACGTTGTTGAAAACACCCTCAACTGGGAGTTCACAGTGGTGAGATTAGATGCAATAACAATAGCATTAGCATAAATGTAATCCATCTTTATGACAAAGGTTCTCATCCTCTAAAAATAACATGAATTAGCTGCCTTTGAGGACAGAGTTGTACTTTCTATAGTCTGCACATGTAGACACAATTTCCAAACCAGTTTTGTCAAAGTACATAATTTCATTTGGCCACTGCTGTTGAAAATTTATCAATTAGCATTGGAAGATATTACTATACTAAATATATGAGAGAATTCTCCGGGGAGACTATGACTCATAAAGGCTGTTGCAACCTACATTTGTCTAGTTCTGCATGCATATTTGTGTTTATGAGCCAGCATAAATGTGAGGAAATAAAGATGTTAGTTATCCCTCTCATAACTTTAATACGAGCCAGTCTGTTTCTGACATTTGAAGGTCAGCGCTCAAGCTCCACCATACAAGACCAATTAATTTAATCTCCATTCTACAAGGGGAGGGGTAGAGGTAGAAGAAAAAGGAAATGAAGACTCAATCTCAAGCCTGTTAGTACTGCAGCAGCAGGAGTTTGCCATAGGGCTATCACACCTAAAGATCAAACAAGTGATGTATCATTCTGCTCACACTGAAGACTTATTTTGGAATAAATTGAGTTTAATCTAATGCTCAAGGTTTTTTTTTTTTTTTTTGTGAGAGATTTGCTTTCTGCTTAAGGATACGTTTAGGGGCTTTTTAAGGTTAGAAATATGAATGGTAGTTTTTGGTTGATAATTGCTGTATTACTGTTATGGGAAATGAGACTGAAGCTGCTGCTTTGTAATTCATAAAACAGAAAGGCCTGCACAGAGAGATGAATGTAATTAAAGGTTTGGTACTGTAGCCTGGAGACCTTCACTCCTCTCCTTTATGTAACACAGACTACAGAGAATACATGAAATTTGACATCCTTATATTGTCCTTGTATTCTCAGTGAAAACGCGTGGTGTGTCATCCGGAGCACAAACTGTTGGCCTGTCTAGGACTTTTTCTCCTTTTTTTCACCAGCTTTCTGCTATTTTCGTTCAGAGCATCTGTGCCACACAAATCACCTGGGTTTTGAGCTAGGAGAGGTATCATGCAGTGGAGACCGAACAGCAGATTTTAGGACAGTAAAATCAAGGAGCAAGCAAGAACCTGCAACTGTTACCTTAAGGATCTTTTCATAAATGCAGCATTGTTAGTGTTCATTAATATTTTTAAATAAATAATTTAGTTTTTACCACACAAAGCACACTTTTGGGCATATATGTATATACTGGGCATGTATATAGCTGTAGTGTGTCAGTGGGAAATATCAGTTTACAATTCCAAACATTCCTTTTGTCATTAATTGTAATAATCTAGTGAGATTTTTGTTTGCACAAGGAGTCTGACAACAGCCAGTGCTCCACACAGAGGTCTGATCTCATTATCATCTAGTCTGTCTGTGATTACATGAAGAATCAGAAACAAATTGAGACAGACTAAATCCAGAAGAACTGTGGCAACGTCTCCAAGACACTTGAAGAAACCTTCCTGAAAAGCTGCAGTACTATGAAAAGTTTTAGGCCCTTGTGTAAAAGTGCTGTAATGTGAGGATGTTTTCAAAACTAATGTCATAAATAGAGTTTATTTATCAATTAATTTCTATCAACTAAATCAAATCAACCTTTGGTGTGACCACCCTGTGTGTAAATCAGCTTTTGTTCTAGGTCTTAGCTGTTTTTGAAGGAGTTATGGTTGATGAGCCTAACTGGATGGTGAAATTTTGATAAAGTGATGGGTTTGTTGAAACCACAAGCAGTTCTGTCTTAGCCAGGTTGAGTTGAAGGTAATGGTCCGTCATCCAACAAGAAATATCTGTTAGACATGCTGATTCATAAAAACGAATGTCATAAATAGAGTTTATTTATCAATTAATTTCTATCAACTAAATCAAATCAACCTTTGGTGTGACCACCCTGTGTGTAAATCAGCTTTTGTTCTAGGTCTTGCACATTTTCAGGTAGCTTTGATCCGAATATGGTCCATTTGCATCTACTTTTTCCATTTTAAATGTAGGGTTTGTACAGAGCCCAGCACATGATATTGTGGCCACAAATTCAAATTCATTTCCCATGGCTTCATGTGAAAGTTGAAAAAGTTGTACATTGTCATTTACATATGTTGTTGTAAACTGTACTACCATAGGTCCCTTGTTTTAATTTAGTTAAATTGTGACCATAATATCTTGTTTTTCCCTGCAAGCCATGTTTGGGGCTTCATAGGTTTGTCTTTAAATATATATTTATGTTTATATTGGCATGTCATCATGTAATATATTTACTTTATTTAAAATATTTAAGCACTTTTCTCACAGACCCATCTGAATTAGATGATTTGTTGATTAGTTGATTTAATTTAGTTGATAGAAATTAATTGATAAATAAACTCTATTTATGACATTCGTTTTTATGAATCAGCATGTCTAACAGATATTTCTTGTTGGATGACGGACCATTACCTTCAACTCAACCTGGCTAAGACAGAACTGCTTGTGGTTTCAACAAACCCATCACTTTATCAAAATTTCACCATCCAGTTAGGCTTTGTAGAAAAACATAAACACTTAACATGGCGTAATGTATTAAGATGCTATTAAAATATCAGATTAAATATACAATTTATTAATATAATGAATATGTATATAGTATTTTCCTCCCATACCGCAAAACGTACGTGGCATAATGTGGCATAATGGACTAAAAAGGCCAAAGTCAATATGCTCCTCTACATTATTAATATACATAACTAATATAGACAAGCAGGTGAGCCTAGAATAAATGCAAC
>NW_015540881.1:2076115-2077191 GCF_001515605.1 Sinocyclocheilus anshuiensis | reverse complement strand
TATGTTTTTCTACAGGAGGAAAACGCTTAACGAGAGACTTTGTGCATTGCGTTCATATTCTGCTGTTCTGTGGCGATGGATTTGCGGGTCTTTTTCTTGCAGGACCCTGTACGTTATAGTACAAAAATAGTTTTAATCGTTTAATCACCATCACAGCGTCTTGTCTCCATTGGCAACATGCACGATTTGTGTCGATTGCAAGTGACGTCGCAGGTAGAGAGTGCAGGTGGCGATTGCAACTGACATTGTAATTTTGTTAATTTTTTTCTTGTCTTCACCACCTGGATACTGTTGTAAAATGTTGAGATTCAAAAAAAAAATATATATATATTGGAATGATTACTATTTCCTCTCTGTGCTGCGAGTTCTTCCTGCAAAATAAATCAACACAAAAGCATATACTGAGCTCTCATGATTGCAGATTGTTCCAGATCAATGTGAATCATCAGATTGTCAAGTCAGCTTTATTTCTATAGCACTTTATACAATACAGATAGTGTCAAAGCAGCTTTACAGTGTTAAACGGGAAAACTTGTTGCTGATAATGCAAGAGGACAATAGAGTCAGTTTACCAGTTAAGGTCAGTTCATTGTTGATTCAGTGAGGTCTATTAGAGATGGGCCATTTGACACTGAGGCTCCGAAGCCTGTTTTACTCCATTGAAGCAAACTGGTTCGAAAGACTGTGTCGGGGATTGTATCAAATCTCCGTGATCACGTGACCGATGACGTTTGAGGCTTCATACGTCACAATGAAACACCTAAATAGAACAAAATAAAAAAAATAAAAGACTGCAAGTGACGTCGCTAGCGGAAGCGCAAGTGTCTGAAAGTGCAAGCCTAAGAATGCACGTCTGAGAGTGCAAGTGCAAGGCTGCAGCTAGGCCCTCTTGGGTCTTCCAGCCACTTCTATCAAACCTCTACAATTAATCCAAAATGCAGCTGCAAGATTAATCTTTAATGAGCCGAAAAGAACACATGTCACACCTCTGTTCATCAATTTGCACTGGCTACCAGTAGCTGCTCGCATTAAATTCAAGGCATTAATGTTTGCCTACAAAACCACCACTGGCTCTG
>NW_015540881.1:2052005-2076039 GCF_001515605.1 Sinocyclocheilus anshuiensis | reverse complement strand
TATTATTGTGCCATCTCAAAGAGGCACAAAATCACTTTCACTGACTTTTTCATTAACTGTTCCCTCCTGGTGGAATTACCTGCCCAACTCAATCCGAGCAGCTGAGTCCTTGCCCATCTTCAAGAAACGACTAAAAACACATCTGTTCCAGCTTGTTTTTCTTTGTGTGTGTGTGTGTATATGTGTGTGTATAATATATATATATATATATATATGCATGTATATGTATATGTATATATACACCTTGCTACGTGTACTGCGTTAGGCTAACTGAGACTTGTCATTTGCACTTATATATTGTTGCTCTTTTGTTAGTTTTGACTGCTTTTATTGTCCTCATTTGTAAGTCGCTTTGGATAAAAGTGTCTGCTTAATGACTAAATGTAAATGTAAATGTAAATTACTAGATATGATCTGTAACTACTGAATCACTTGATGTTTTGAATAAACAAAATAAAAACTGTGCATAATTTCACACAGGCTCATCCTATTCTCCCCTGCTTGCCTGTTTCGATGAGAGAGGCCACATGTCTTACTCTCAGCAAACCAATTTACTGAAAATAAAATAAACGCTACAGGTGAGACAATCAAGGCAGTATTTGAGCAGTAGCTGTAATACAAGTGAACAATTCACGCTGACATTTCCTCCCTTCCATCAGCCTGTGAATGCAGAACATGAACACATAAACAAGCAAGCATACAGTCTTCCCAGTTCCCACTTATCTGTTGTAAGAACAGTGTAAGTGTGTCAGAGCATCAGCCTGCAGGACATGCTCACAGCGATGTTACCATTTAGAATCTTCATGCATCTGCCAGCAAATTCAAATCAATTCACTCACGCTCAAATCATCCTTCGGACCGCCTACACTGCATATTATGATTGCGAGATGTAGTAGGCACGCACATGTAAATGAGAGTAGACCAGGAAGTTGCATTTTCCAAATCACTGTAATTTCAGTCGTTCATGTTGTATACTTCTTACTCTTAAATAAAATGTATTCACTATTTGTTCTGAATAGCAATTCAGATACTGAAATAGCAAGAGAATACAGTGTGATGTTTCTTATCACCACACTCAGCACACACTTGCTGAATAGGCAGTTGATATGGTTTGAGAAATGTAGCTTTAGCTTAGATGCTTCCTCACACATTCACTAGTGAATTTTGATACTTTTGTTACTAAAGCAAAATGAGGGACAGTAAAACTTTATTAAGCCAATTAGAGTTTGTTCTTGCCTTTCCATCTGTGGTCTTGTAATGTTTGCCAGCTTCTCCGTTTGTGGCTTAATCTATTCGATTAAGAAGTCCAGGTTCTTCACCTCCTTTTGTTCTTCATTTCACGGTTAATGTTGAACCTGCAACCTTAAAGAACATCTTCAAGATCACAGAGATGCTCTATCTAAGACTCTGTATATGTTGTGGCATAATGAGTTGTTTAACCATGGAGATGGACAACTGTCGTGTTGCCCAGAGTTCTGGAAGGGATGATAAACATCACTGGCACAGAATTTATCTTAGTTAGGGATACACTTTCCAAAATGACATAAAATAACAGTGTAACATTTAACAATACGGTTACAAACATTAACATTAGTTGATTAATCTTGATTAAACATCATTTTAAACATTATACAATTGGGTATAGATATATTATGAATTATTCATAAACATGAATTTATAAATCAACATTAGACTATTAAATGCTGTAAAAATTGTTAATTGTTGGTTCACAGTACCTAATGCATTTAACTAATTACAAAGTGTTACTAATAGCCATTTAACAACCATCACAACCATTAATTTTGTTTTGTTGCTGCCGTGTGTTTTGAGTTTGAGCTCCGTCAAGTTAATTATTTGTCGTCTAATTTTTTTTATCTTAAAATCAATTGTATACACCATCATTTTCGTTTCTATAACGTGTGAATATATCCCCTATCGTATTCTACAACAAAAACAATCAGAGCGCGCTTTGACATAATCTGTATTGTTAAAAGCGCTATATAAATAAAGGTGACTTGACTTGACTTGACTTGACTTAATAAGCATGCGTATTTCATTTAATTTAATTATGACATTAGCTGTAGAATACACTTCTTCTTCCATATTCATGTATACACTGTAATTATTAGAGTACCCATAATTCAAAGCCACATAGAGCACTTGTACATGTAGGTTCTGTTTGACAATAACTGACAATAATTTGGTCTCCTTGGTTTAAACCCTTTAATGCTACTATAACATTGATCTCTAGCCCAGAACGTCCAAACATTGTGTGCTGTAGTAGGACAGTTTTGGTCTTGACTGATAAAATGAGTGTGATCTTGTCAAGCGGAAGATACTGCATGTCTCAATCACATGATATTGGCAAACTCAGCAACCTTGATATCATCTTACAAATCATTCTAGTCCAAAATATTTTGCCCCATTGCTGTCAAAACCTCAATCTCTGTATGTTTCTTCTTTTTGCTTGTGTTGTTGAATCACCACAAGGAGGTCAAGTCTGTGCTGTAGGAGTGGCACATACGAGTCACTTCCACAGAAGCCTAGGCTGCAGATCTTTTTATGACCCACTAAGGGAACATTCACTGTTCTTATAGAGCTGCAATATTGAGTCACAGTCTGACTTGGCCCAGGGCACTGAATGTTTAATGCACTATTCTGAAATGAGTATATGATTTGATCACTGTCTTTACAACAGGCATGTCACACCATATTCTCTCCAACTGTTTGAATAAACAAAGTCCCTTCCTTAAATAGCCACACGGTAGGTCTCTCTTAGGATATTTGTATCTTCAGCAGCTCTGATTTATTAATTTTTAAAGATGAAAATCACATTAATTATGTTGGGTGTCTTTTTGACAAATTCATTAAAGATGGGCGATACTGACCCATGCAGTAGTGATTTATAGATCAGAAGAGATACTCTCTTACAACCTAAAGCACACGATTTATCATGCCTGTCTTGAAAGAGCAATGCATATCACTGCAAACTGCATGTAGCATCTTTAAAACTATGTACCTTTCTGTTGCCTTCTAATGTATGATATGAAATATGCTGTTGTGCGTGTGTTTTGTTTTGAATTTTTGAAGAAATACTGGCTTATAATGTGGATGTAATATTGATAAGCTCACACACATGAATTACTGTATGTTTTCCCCTAAAAAATAAACGATTGAACATTGTTTAATAAAAATATCTATAATATCAAATATATTAATGCATGCCCTGTTATTAGCTGTAGTTTTTGTTGTTGATGTTCTGAAAAATTAAGATGAATAAATAAATAAAGATGTAATATTCTGTATGATAGTCCATTTATCAAAACTGTCTGAATATACAGTAAATTTATGAAAGTGTAGAAGAAAAGCAGTGAACACAATCACTTGTTTTTCAAAATGTCTGAGAAAATCATGGATTTTGACAGAAAACGTCTATCAGAATTCACTAGATTCACTGATTAAAAGCAGATAGTATTATTACAATTTTATTATTCAGTTTGTTACAAAAACCTTAACATTGGGCAGCAAAATGAAAGAGACCATCCCTGCTGATTTATAACAGTCCATCCAAAGTAAAGAAGACACATAAATAAACACACATGCAACACGTACAAACAAGCAAGAGTACTTCATATTTTAGTATAAAAAGGAGAACACGACTAGACCTACTTAAAACTGATTCCATACACAGCAAAGTCATGAGACTGCTTACCTGTCCATATTCCCAGGATAAAACTGTCCCCAATGAGTCTGAATCATTAATGAACTAAAACATGACCTTGTACAATACAACATAAGTAAGTCTTTGTGTATGAATGAAACCTCAAATGTAAATATGTTTGGTTGTTATGTCTTTACTCACGAGAACGTAGCTTCTTGAAAGGGGCAACGCTTTCTGCAAGGAACAGAAAGCCTTAATATATTAATTACAACTTGACAGAGGCGGACAAAGTACTCAACTCCATTACTTGAGTGAAAGTACAGATACTGCTGGTCAAATATTACTCCATTACAAGTAAAAGTTGTAAAGACAGATTTTTACTTAAGTACAAGTACAGAAGTACTTGCTTTTAAAAGTATTTAAGTACCAAAAGTAAATTTCCCTTTTTATGTCAATGCACTGTTTTATTATTGTTGTTTGTAATACTTACAATACTTCTGAAGCAACTTAGAATACATTACACCTGCTGAATACACTGACTATCTTATTATTGAATTGTTGTAAATAAATATCACATTTGCAACTGGTCAGTGTTCAAAAAATGCTGGGAAATCACTTCATGTAGCCCTACAAGAGTGATTACTGATAAACTGTCTGAAAAAAAGAAAGTCACGTTTTAGAGAATAAAAAAAATCACACACTGACTTTCAAAGCTGCTACAGAGTAACGACTTTCTACTTCGAGGATCTTGATAGAAATGTAGTGGAGTGAAAAGTACAATATTTGTCTTTCAAATGTAGTGAAGTTAAAGTCATAAGTTCCCAGAAAAAATAATACTCAAGTAAAGTACAGATACTCAAAAAGTGTACTTAAGTACAATACTCAAGTAAATGTACTTAGTTACTGTCCGCCTCTGCAACTTGATTTGAGGTTTGTGGGTCATCTTTCCTCACAGATTGTGCATGTACACTCAACAGCCTCCTCAAGTCTGTGTGATCCTTCTGGTGCTCCACTGCACTAATCCACCCCAGATGCTCCATGTGAGATAACCAAAAAGGCTGTCTTCTCTCGCCATCCACTGAAAACACAATTATTCACATTGGGTCCTTCCCTAAAAGAAGTCTGCAGTGTCCCTGCTTTGACCTACAGTAACATCTTCAGTCCTTAAATGGTCTGTTTGTTTGCAAGTTCTTAAAGAAGTGGTCTGGCTCTTGGTGAGGCTGACCAGGCTCCCAGTCTTTAGCTGAGATCGAGGACTTATGGTGAAGCAAGGAATCTCGACTTAGACTGCTGTCGAGGAGCAGGTCAGGATGCGGTGGCGGAGGCAGGATCCCTAGATCAGGATCACTGGTAGAGGAGCAAAGGGAGTCCGTTTTCATGGGACGATAATCACGGACGCATTCCTGCCTGGGGAGTGTCCGGCTGGTCTCATGGACTTCTGTGCTGCCATTAGAGGTGCTCCTCCAATCCCACGTGTTCCCGTTGCCTGAAGAAAGACGGACCACTGGGTGATGAGGAGCGTGAGCGTCTACCGTGACAATGCTGCTTCTGTCTTGCTCCGATGGAATGCGGTAGTACGGCGACTCTGAGCCAGTGCTGGAGGTGGCACAGGATGAGGCAGTCTCGGAGGACTTTGGTGTGGTGATGCTACCTGGACCATGTTGCTTAGACATGGCAATGACCTGAATAACCCGTGGTTGGTTGGGTAATCGTGGGGGTTCCGGCGTGGCAGCTGGTACCGGACCTCCTTTCTCCGTCATGGATAGCCATTTTGCCCGTGTGGTGGCGCTTTTAGGTGACACTGGTGGTGGTCTGGTGGCTTCCTCTGGGATATGAACCAACTGTGGGGCACTGGGCCTCTGAGGCATCATCGCCCTGGCACCTCCTGCTGTCGCTGTTGCTCCCCTATTGGCTTGCACGGTAGGATAAAGGGAGGACGGCATGCCCAGATCCTCTGAAGCTTCTCCTTCAACTCCGTCAACTCCTTCTGCAGTTGCTCCTTCCTCCTCTTTCTCATCCCTCAAGCTGAGACTGTGCATCTCCATTGATTTCTGCTTCCATTCGGACACCAATTGTTTAGAACGCTGAGAGTCCATCGGCACGTGGAAGGTCATGTGACGCTGAGCAGGCTCCTCCATAGCATTGGTGTTAGCACGGGGCAGTGTGTTACTGAAGGTCACCATGGTCTCCTTCCCCATTGGGCTGCGAGGAGCCAGGAGCTCAACATCTGCACTAGCCCTCTTTAGGCTGCCCATTGAGGCCTTCTCTCGACGCACCTTACGGTTCAGGCCAGCAACATGTGGCGGGGCCGATAGCTCATCGTTGCTCTCAGAAGCATGGGCCTTTTGGTACACAGAGTCATGGCCACGCTGTGTCAGTTCTCTTAGAGGATCTTTTTGTGGAGGAGGGGGCTGCTTCAATGGCCTGGCGTAGGACTCTTCATTGGACCTAAAGTTCCCCACTGCATATAGTGCCTGGAGTGTGAGAAACAGTTGTTATTGTAAGGTTAACAAGAGCTCATGAGACATTTTTTACCTCATGAAGACAAATTAATTAGATTGCACGTACACCAAATATACTCGTATTTGTTTATTGAATAGTTTATATTAGAACATTGGCCATTAATAATAGAGTTGGTTCTCTCTTTGCTGCTATAACAGCTTCTATACAAATCTGGGAAGGTTTTCCACTGACAGGGTCATTTTTTGGAGCCACAAAAATGATTTTAGTTTATTTTGTATTTTATTGTATTTTTACTGTAAAAAACAAAACATTGTTCAGTGCTACAGAGTTTTATTACTTTTACTTTTTGTCTGTTGACTTTTTTCTTTTACCTATTTACTATTGTATTATAAATGACATTTTTAGAAATAGTTTTAACCCACTTGACTGGTTAGAGAGATTATAACACAAAAGCATATCAGAGGAAAGAGACGAAGCAAAGAGATGACATGGAGAAAGTGAAAAGGAGCTGTGAAATTGTTCCTGATGAATCCTGGAGGATTTCTCTTCCTCTAATAGAAAAGAAATCCTAAATATAGAGTTTGCAGTCGGCAGATTATAAAACAGTGAAAAGAGGAAGATAAATAAGTCTTGAAATCCTCTGCTAACCCAAAATTCAAGCTGTCAAAGCAAAAGTTGTTCGGAGAGGCAAACTAAAAACAAAGACTCACTAGATAAACAGCAATGCCAGCCCCTATCACAAAGCCCACGTAGACGTCAATCGGGTGGCTCCGATACTGGGTGATTTGGGTCAAACTTGCCAGGGCTGCTGCTATGGCAAACGCAAACACCAGCACAGGCTTCAGCAGCTTGGTACTGTCTGATATGGTGGCATTGAAGTACATCTGAGTAGAGAAACATAAGTATCACAACAACATGACAACTGCTCTGGTAAAAACCTCATAAATATGAAATGACCTCTAACAGCTGTCTCAAATTAAACTTTTTCTTTTTCCACTTAAAATGAGTGTTTTTGCTGTACTTGTTTGTTTTAATTAAAGGGATAGTTCACCCCAAAATGAAAATTCTGTCATTATTTTCTTAACCTCATGTCATTCCAAACCTGTAAGACCTTCGTTCATCTTTGGAACACAAATGAAGATATTTTTGATGAAATCTGAGCGCTTTCTGACCCTCCATAGACAGCAACGCAAGTACCACGTTCAAGGCACAGAAAGGACATTGTTAAAATAATCCATGTGACATCAGTGGTTCAACTGTAATTTTATGAAGCTAGGAAAATAGTATTTGTGTGCAAAGAAAACAAAAATAATGACTAACGATCAACAATTTCTTCTCTATTCAACGTCATAAAGCTCTTGGATTTCATAAAAATATCTTAATTTGTGTTCCAAAGATGAACAAAGGTGTTGGGGTTTGGAACGACATGAGGGTGAGTAATTAATGACAGAAATTTCATTTTTGGGTGAACTATCCCTTTAAGTTGATGTTTCACTGTTAACCCGTAAAGCTTTCCTTTAAATTTATTTGGAGTTTTCTTTAAAGATTTTAAATAGTAGTAACTCAAAATGAGGCTCGGGCCCATGAGGCCCATGCTTTTCCTTAAAGCATTTATAAGGACATTTTTAAATAAAAGTTTTTAAATAAGGAATTATTAGAGGTTTTAGCTTTTTGATTATATTGTTGTTGTTAAATTTTTTTTTACATTTTTTTTATCAGGCTTGTTCAATTACTTTTTCCAGGCATAATTTCCCTTCCATTCCATATACTAGAATATGATATTTTATGATATTTGATAATCACAGAATCTAAGAGTTAAATCTAAAAATGTAGCCAAGCTACCTAATTTTATTTAAAGTTGCAGTCCGTAAGTTTTGCCTCTTTGTCGCCATCCTGTACCACTCAAATTAGAAAACATTATTATAAGCTAACCTTTGTGAATCGTGCTGAAGTAAGGCGATAGTTTTGAACACTGGCTGGTTATGTACTTGCTCAAATATTGATTTCAGATCATTTTTAACCAAAACAAGTTACGGACTGCAGCTTTAAATGATTAAGTTTGATATTTGAGACATACTTCCATGGGGAAAGACATGCAATTCCTAGTCCACTTTACTTGAGTCAGTTACCTCTGTTTCATTGTTTTACAATAACTGGTTTATATGCTTTTTTAAGGTCCGCCAATTAGATTCTACTGGATAACACTAATACCAATTAGATTTACCTAAAATACTCCAAATGTAGTTAAAGCAGCTTGACTGTCTCTCTTAACTGTCCAGAGAGAATGACTTCATTAACAGTTGGAAAACCCACATTGAGTTCAACGAGGCATATCTAACAAAAGTAGACTAATGAGCATCTCAGGCTCTACAGCTGTGAGACACCAAGCTGGCTGTGGCCTATATACTCTGCACTTTTTAGGAAATTCAGCAGAGGTCAATCAGCAGTTGATAATGTTCTACGCCACATAATGCTGATGCTGGATCCTTCTAATAAGAGTGCTAGCTCAGTGATCACAGTGGCACGGTTTTTCAAATTACAAGTATTTTGCATCAGATCATTTTTAAATCAAAGTTCCCTGAGAAAAGTAAAGAGAAATGCTTACCGAGATGTAGACGGCTGCGAAGCCAGACAGAGTGGCGTGCTGGGAGGGGAAAGTTTTCCTGATAACACAAAGACAGACAAAAAAAGAGGAAAAAGTGACAGTGGCTTCAGTAACATCACATGAATTATCACAGAGCGCAGCCAAGAGTTTTAGCATGTGAGGAAGAAATGTAAATGAGCCAAGGAAGAGATGCAGGAGGAAAGCACTACACTTCAGTGAGCAAAACACAATTTCATATCTGTTCCATAGCTTCCTCGTTCTATGTGCCACCTGACAAGGATTTGGGGAGAAAAAAGGATAAATCCCATTTGTAGTCCTTGTAGGGAAATGCTGCAATGGGATAGAAACTAAAAAAAACTTGAAATAAACACAAAGAATATCTATTTGTCATCCTGTTTAGTCCACACATTGGGTATGCAACACTACAGGGGCAAAAATGTGTATGCGTATTGCATACAAATAAACAATACTTTGTGTTTTAGCACATATATGCAAATAGAATATGCAAATTAGGTAACACCCTAAACACAACAACAAAATGAATTTACCTTGGCATATGTGAGAAGGCATGGTGTTGTTTGTGTGTATTCACCTTGCTGACAGGATGGCATACTGGTCCCGGCCTGAGCAGATGTCCTGGGTTATGTAGGGGTTTTTATCGCAGGCCACACCCGGCAGTGTGTAGTTGGGTTTGCACACAGTTAGGAAGAAAGGAGCATGATAGCCAGTGGCCAGCTGGATAACGTCAGTCACCAATGCAGTGGCGCACAGCCCAAACACATGAACACCTGTGTGGGGACGAGAAACTGTCAGTGTGGAACCGTGTGAACAGAGCCAGACTTGTTTTTGTTTGTCTGTGTGAGTCTTATGTAGCCAACACTCGACCATATGCTTCTACCAAAATAGAAAAAGCCTGTAAAAATGTCTGAATGCTGTCAGTGTATGAATAATGAATGTCAGAAGTCAGAAGAGGTCCCAACTCCTGAGTATTAAAACTAAAAATAAGAGATTACCATTTAAAGCTTTTTCGTGTGTGCCATACAAGTACCATACAAAGATGTATTATTTGCATATATATTTTAATATTTTAGTTGTTTATATATATTTTAACTTTACCTGTAATTTCCCACATATTGAGTATACTGTGTGTTTATGGCAGGAGTTGTCAGATCAACTTCAGAATGTTTCTATAATCATAGAGCATTTTGATTGGCCATTTGTGGGATGGTTTTTTATGGTTCAGCTAAAATCAGTAATGTATGTAATAGAGACTGAGACATACCTCAAATATCTTTGTAGATTTGTTACGGTAGCACTTTAGTATAAGGACCAATTCTCACTATTAACTAGTTGCTTATTAGCATGCCTATTAATAAAATATTGGCTGTTTATTAGTACGTATAAAGCATTTATTCTGCATGACCATATTCTACATCCCTAACCCTACCCAATACCTAAACTTAACAACTACCTTACTATTAATAAGCAGCAAATTAGTAGTTTATTGAGGCAAAAGTTAGCAGTTAATGGTTTGTTAATAACAAGAATTGGACCTTAAAATAAAGTGTGACCAATGTGACTGTTAAAAATTTGAAAATAGTAATGAGTTTAACTTCATATTATTACATTATTACACTACCAGTCAAAAGTTTGGGATCAGTAAGATTTTTTTTTTTTAATTAAAGAAATTGACACTCTATGGACACTTCTATTTTAAATAAACACTGTTCTTTTAAACTTTCTATTCATCAGAAAGTCCTCAAAAAAATGTCTCGTGGTTTCCACAAAAATATTAAGCAGCACAACTGTTTTCAACATTGATAATAATAGAAGAAATATTTCTTAAACCCAAATCAGCACATTGGAATGATTTCTGAAGGATCATGTGACACTGAAGACTGGAGTAATGACTGCTGAAAATAAAATAAAATACATTTAACATATATAAAAATTGAAAACAGTTATTTTAAATTGTAATAATATTTCACATAAAATGTGTTTTTACTATATTTTGAATCAAATAAATACAGCTTTGGTGAGCATAAGAGACTTCTTTAAAAACATTAAATCATATGTCTGACCCCAAATATAATTTAATTGTAAAGTTTTTTAACATACCCACAAAGCGCACTGTTCTGCGTAAGAAGGAGTTGAAGTTGCAGCCTCCTGCATTTATACTGCCTTCTGTACCAGAGCGAATCTTCAGTTTGGACTGCATGCAGTACATCAAGGCTTCACCCAGCATGATCTAAGCCAAAAACACACAGAAGAATGAGAGCTGCCTGAAGCAACATTACAGAAATCCAATCTGTCAAGTGTTTAATTATGCTTTATACAAGATGTTAAAACTCGGTCCTTGACCATGCAATTCACTGGCCATGCTGTTACTGTCCACATTGCATCAATGAATAGAGTAACAGGATTTAGTGTAATATTCACAGTAGCAACAGTGAGATAAATAGGTTAGGTCGTTTATGAATATAGTATGAACACTCACAGACGCTGCAGGGCCAGCAAAGGCCAGGCTGAGCAGCATGAGCAGAGGGATGAGCTCGTCTCCTGTTTCCACATAGGGCATGCTCAGTGTGCGGTCATGGCAACGGAACCCAACTTTGGCTGGCTGTAATACGTCTGTCAGCTCCAAGAAGTAAAGAGAGATCATGGAGAATGCCACTATTGGCAGCTAAAAGGGAAGAAAAAGAGGAAGAATAGTTGGGTTATGGGAAAGGTGGCACAGGAGAGGATTATGCAGGGAGGAATCAGTTAACATATACTGCATGGATACCTTCATGAATTATTCATGCACACAGTATTAGGCATACAGTGGTCCCAAAAAATATTTGAACACTTAAGCCAAGCTTAAAAATGCATGAATGTCTTGGCTTGAAATAACAAAATATAGCATTTGTTTGAGAAAAAAGTATAAACACTTTTTACATATTGTAAAAAAAAACGTATTCTTTAAACATTCTATTACTTTCTTTCAAAAAATGCATTTGGACTTTTTTAGACTACCAAACATTAATGTTCATAGTAATGTGTTTAACAACACCTGTAGTAACTATGAATGATGCATTTATATAGCGCTTTATTGTGTATTGTTGTACACCCAAAGCGCTTTACAATCATGTGGGGGGGTTTCTCCTCAACCACCACCAATGTGCAGCATCCACTTGGATGATGCGACGGCAGCCACAGTACAACGGCGCCAGTGCGCTCACCACACACCAGCTACAGGTGGAGAGGAGAGAGAGTCATAGAGCCAATCAAGTGGTTGGGGATTATTAGGAGGCCATGATTGACAAAGGCCAGTGGGGCAATTTGGCCAGGACACCGGGGTTACACCCCTACTCTTTACGAGAAGTGCCATGGGATTTTTAATGACCACAGAGAGTCAGGAGCTCGGTTTAACGTCTCATCCATAGGACGGTGCTTTTTTTGTCAGTATAGTGTCCCCGTCACTATACTGGGGCGTTAGGACCCACACAGACCACAGGGTGAGCACCCCCTGCTGGCCTCACTAACACCTCTTCCAACAGCAACCTAGTTTTCCCAGGAGGTCTCCCATCCAGGTACTGACCAGGCTCAACCCTGCTTAGCTTCAGTGGCCAACCAGTCTTGGGCTGCAGGGTGATATGGCTGATATGGCTGTGATCTAGCTAGAGGAACTGACTTTATACAACCACTAAAACATGAGACTAGATATTTCAATTAATTGCAAAAAAAGTTAGTTCTGAGGAAAGCTCTGGCATCATTTGTTTGCAGATGCCACTTTGTTTTTTGTTTGTTTGTTTAAAAAAAAAAATCCAATTTAATGACATTCAGAAAAGTGTGATAATATTCAGACATTTTCAGTGTGACTTAAGTGTATAAATATCTATGTAAACATTAAAAAATAGGTCTAGCGGTAACCAGTTACATTTTCCATTGACGCTTCACGTTTCAACAATTTTCTTTGATGTTTACATCAATATTATCTCATTGAATAGGAATAAAGCAGTTTAAGCCCAAATAATCCTTTGCTGAAATCCTGTTAAAACCTCTTAACCCTGGTTAAAACATGTACTTGACATCACCTACATAGGATAAGAACTTGAGCATTCCCATATCCCGCTTATGTGTTAAATATCAGTTCTGTGACATTTGCAAGTCATGTCATGTCATTTATTACACAGCTAAAATCACAATTCATTTTACAGGCTCATATGTTTCATCATGTCATTGTATTATAGCTCAAAGCGACATGTAAATGGCATTATATGCAGATGACTCTCCTCATAAGATAAGGCAGTGGTGCGTAACACATCATGCTATTCTTTAGGCAGTTCAACGGCAGGATGAAGAAGCCTTGTAGAGATCGTTAAAGCATCACCAAAACAACTGAAACATGTTGACAGCATACCTCTACAAAGTAGAAACATGGCAGCAGGGTCATACTGTCTTTGGGAGGCTTCTTCTTGGGCTTGTCTTTTGGAGATATCATTTTGCCGTTTGGCCGAGTAAAATCTGAAAGTGAGAACAGAATAAGATCAAACACAGGATATTTACTAGATACATGTTATAGACCTTAAGCAGGTTAGACGCCATATAGAATTTAACACAGATGAAAACAATGTATTTGCAATGACTTATAATATAGTTTTAACTGCTTCTTTCTTCAATGTCAGCCCATTGCAAAGCTTAAAACACTGTGAAAACAAAGCACTCTGTTTTGTTGAAACCATGTCTTTTAGTGTCCAGGAATATTCAAATATACACTCTAAAAAATACTGGGTTGTATTTAACCCAGCATTTTTTAGAGTGTAGAGTGTATAAAGGTCTTCAATCACTTAAATCACAAATTTTATTTACAACTCACAGCTTTTTTTTTTGGAGTTTCTGTCTACTGAAAGTGTTTTTTTTTTTGTATGTTGTTAAGCAACGCTACCCTGATTAAGATCTGTTGAAAGATAAAAACATCTGTGCCTATGCTTGTGGTATTAAATATCCTGCAACTTTTATTTGGCTCAGCCTCAAATGGTCTTGGAATATCTAAGTGCTCAAATCAGCCTAGTAAATGGATCACTTGGCACGCTTGTAATTTGTCTTGCTAGTCATGCAAATATTCTGTGCTTCTGATGCGGATGGGTGGACACAAAGTCAAATACAGGGAGTGTAAAATGAATACATCCATTAAAGCATCATTAGGCTTAAAGTTACATGTTTTTATACCTATCTCATCACTATGTATTTTAAATGATAGAGTATAACAAACACATATAATGTATACATTTTTTATTGGCCTTGAAATTAAAAATGGTATTTTACGGTTGGAAACCTGATTTCTTTATAATGTGATATAGGATTCTTTCAGTAATGATAATCAATTGGAAAACAAGGCATCTCGTGATGAAAGGCTCATCAACCATATCCTCATGAATGTAATGAAATACACTGGTCTTTGGGAGCAAAAAATAAAAGAAGACCTCTAATTTTGGCAAGGAAAGTACTTTGTGTTCCATTCCATGACACCACAAAATATCATCCTTTCAAGATGTTCTGTAATGTCTAATGGTACCGCTTTCAAGGGGTTCAAAAACGGAGCTTTATGACACATAACTGCAGTCCAACCAGAAATGTTGAGATTAATGGTTTTGGATGATATTACAGCATTGTGGTGGTGTTTGATGAGGTAGACTGCATAGCCAGTCAATATCAGGATTCAATTCTGCTGCCTAGTATCAGATTAAAACCAGTGCTGTGACTATTAGCACTGTAAATATTCAGTTCTGCATATGCCCACATAACTGATTAGTGACTAAGCTTCCCTTACTGGAGTTACCTTGTGGAATTCAGTATTGACTTAGCATGCAATAGCCTGAATAGCCTCATCTCTCTCCAGGCAGACAGCTAATGAAAGTTGGGTGACACATGGTGGCCGTATCGGCTTCCACGCCTCACACTGCACAAACAAAGAAGGCTCTTTTCAGGGGAGAGAGAACTATTTATCCTGCGCTACTTTGTTTGTCTCTGAAGAGAGAGGGGGATAAGGAGAGGGCCGGGAATGAACAGACTCAAGTCTGTGCTGTCAAGGAATCTCTTGGCTGGCAAATAAAAGGAGCTTAGCAATAAAGCAGCAATCAAGTCGGTCTGTGAGTCTCTTCAGCAATATGTCAGAGCTGGTGGGAAGTTGGTACTGAATAGATATACGTACTAAATGTAGAGAAAATGAGAGATTTTTCAACTCATTTAAGTGATCCAACCTTTCCAGTGTTCCTTAATCAGAAGACGTTTGAAAATAACTTGAAAGAAAATCTGCACACTCTAAGATAATGTAAAATGTCTGCAGTGAAGTGAAGAAAGTGAATTACACTTACATTGTTGTGTACTTTAAGCAAAATCCTGCATTGAAAACCCAATTTTGTACATTTCTCAAAGTATGAAATCAATGTAGCTGTTTTTACCTTGGGAATCCACTTGTGATCTATTATCTACCGCAGTCTTTTTATCAAATTTTTTTTTTAAACAGAAATTTGCATTTTAATGAAAATACTGAATATTAACGAATTAACATTAAATTTGTTAAATAGATTTTTTTTTTTTTTTTTGGTGGAAACAACGTCTTGTCTTTGTCACACCTAACATTAAAGGGGTCATATGATGCTGCTAAAAATAACATTATTTTGTGTATTTGGTTAATGAAATGTGTTTATGCGGTTTAAAGTTTAAAAAACACATTATTTTCCACATACTGTACATTATTGTTTCTCCTCTATGCCCCGCCTTTTTGAAACTCGTCGATTTTTACAAAGCTCATCGGTCTGAAAAAGCGAGGTGTGCTGTGATTGGCCAGCTATCCAATGCGTTGTGATTGGCCGAATACCTCAAGCGGGAGACGGAAATGTTACGCCCCTCACATACTGCTGATGCCGTGTCCTGGCCGGAGCGACGAGACAAAAACATTAATTCCCTCAGCGACCAGCACAGATCAGCTCTAGGCATGACGAAGCGGATATCGTCCTCTTTTGGAAGACCAAACAAAGTAGTTTCGCTTTCACAACGAAGCACACAGCGTCTTCACGACATGGTTGCAGCGTCAACAAAACTACAGTGAGAATAAAAGTTACGCCTTCTTTCTTTGCGTGAACATTTGGGCGGCGTTATGCAAATCTTCCCACATAGTGAGGTAGATATGTGGGGGCATGTTAGAACGAGCCGTTTTAGGTAGGTGTGGCTGACTCTGAACTTTATAAAGAATATCTCTTTGGATTTGAGACTTTAGTCTTTGCAACTTTACAGATCTTCTTTATGCACCAAGAGCTTGTAACACTCCAAAGAGAAAGGAAAAATTGAAATCGCATCATATGACCCCTTTAAGTCCATAAAATGTGGATATTTTTTTCTTATTGCAAATTCAAACTGTGTTTAATGTTTTTATGTTATGTTGGCCTATATTCAAAAATATGTCATTTTATGTACTTCAATAATCCTGCGGGCATTTTAAACAAAACACTTTTTTCCATATCAAGTTTTTATAGTTCATTTGTTAAAAAAAAATCTCTTTGAAAGTGATTCCAATGATACCGTTGCTCTGTGTCATTTTCATTATGGACTTCACTATTCTCATAGAACTAGATTATTAAACGATTATTAAGACTTTACAGTTATCGTCCTTGGTGTGAATAGACCTTTATGCTTGGTCGACGTCTAACTTGAGCCAAAGCTGTTGAGAAACAGGGTTGCGACACGCTTTGATCTCGCCGCCACGCGGTCACATGGTTCATGAAGCTCTCAATACTGCAACCAACTGCATTCAGGGAAACTCTTTCTTGTATTCCTTTAATGGGCAGTCTTCACTATAACTTATTCAACTTACTACAGGGAGAGAAAGATTGCATAAAGACTAAAAACGTAAAAATATGACAACTAGCATCTGGTTATAATCGCTATTAAGGTGTTTCTCATGTTATCTAACTGCAAATATAGCATTACTGCCTATTATCTAAAACTAAACATGAACTATAACGCGTTTCATAATACAACTACTGGCCAGATTTCCGAGAGGTTAACTAATGCGTTAAAATGCCAAAAACTGCTGTAATTTCCTCTACTTTCTGGCGAGTGTGCTTGACACGCTTTACTTCCGCATTCCTCAGTTCCTATGGAAGCCTATGGGAGTGTCGCAACTCTATTTCTCAACGGCTCTGACTTGAGCTACACACTGTTGCTATGGTTACTTGTTGGGCGAACGCAACTTCTGTTCCTGAGCTTCTATTTAGCGCGCTCTTTTACATTTTTAGATTTGACTTGATTTTATCTGACTTTTTGGTGACAGAAACGTTTACAAATTCTGATGAAATGTGTTTATGTATACTATTAGTAAAAATAATATGCATATTATTAATGAAAAATAATAGATAGTTTTTAGGGGACCCCCATCTATTTTTGTTTTGACTCTCTGTGGGGGAGGGGGAGGGTCAAGACTTTACCCCCCCACACACACACACAATTCCCACCCTTGAATCACTGATCTACTGTACCAGCTGCGCCGCTGTCCACTACATGGTACTGAACTGCTGTGACTGACACATGGCTACAACCGAGATGTAACATTGCAGGGGGATGAAGAGGCTCATCTGTGCTGAATAGAGCACACGCGATTTCACGGGACAATTTTAATCTTTGTTGTTGTTGTTTTTTTTTGCGCATATAGCATATATTATATGAAAGCCCCGCTTAAAGTAGAACATTTATATTTTCTCTGATTTTTTTTTTCTCTTGCATTTTTGGCATTTCAAAATGTCCTCGTGGTCAGTTACCATCTCACATACACCTCTCTCCTGAAATGGTGTCATGAATTATTCTGGAATGTCGTACAGAAATACCCAGCCTAATGCTAAAAAGGAACTTTTTTATATTTAATGTGCATTTCATAAAACAGACATACAAACCCGGCACGAAATCTCGATTCTACACGCCAGGTTTCAGCATGTCTGCCTTTTACGGGCTCCCAGGAACAGGCTCGGTCACCATCAGACAGACACTGCTATCTCACCTCTTTCTCGATGTTGGAAATTCATCGACTCCCTCCGACCCCTTCGCCGTCGCTTGGTTCGTCTGTGGTGCTCCAGCTTTCCTCAATGCGACTTAATCCATTTCACGCTTGTACAAAATATCTTTGTATTCACTTCCCCCCTGTCCGCTAAAGGTAAGCGAACGGATAAAAGTATGAATGGAGCTGGACACTCCACTTATATTTCCTCAGCGTAGCAAAGTCCCAGAAGTAGATGTGAGTAATTTCCTCGCAATCGGGCCACTTTCGCATGGAGATCTCGAATACAGAGCTCTCGGATGAGCGGATAGTAAACGAAACAGGAATGCAGTGACTGTGTAGGGCACCGTGAACACAAAAGGCTACTGGGCAGGGTGTTTCTTGAGGGAGGGGACAGAAATGAGGGAGGAGGCGGTCCACTTTTTAACACAAACACGCGGAGAGCATCTTAACCCCCGCTTATTTCCAGTCATCAACCCGTAATGTGTAACAAAAGAGATGTAGAGACGCGACAGATCGTAAGGGAGTTCCGTTGACGACCGCAAGGGTTAATTCGTTCCTCTCTTTGTGCGTGCGCATCGAGCGCTCCATCATGCTGGACGTTATCTGTACTTTTAGATACTGAGATGTTCTTAACGGAGCAAATGTCTTATGCGGACCCACGCATGCGTATGGTCTTTGTTTATTTGTCTGGGATGGGGCTGCATTTGGACCATGCGCTCCTTTGTGTCTAGGTATGTTTCCCGTCAGAAGCGGACAGCAGCACATGGCGCAGCACGCCTCCAGTGAGATCATCGCAGACGCACGCTCGCTCGCTCCTCGCTGCTCTTCATCCTAGAATCATAGGGCGACCATGAGTGATCCTGGTCTAGGCTTATTTTGTGTTTTCTACAGCATTTTTGTTATTTTGTTGATCACTGTTTAGCTTTATTGGAAGACAGAACATAGGCTACAGAATTAAACATGGGGTATCCCCGTATTATAAAAATGGCAAAATGCAAGAGCTAATTATAGCCCATAGGCCCTATATTTAATGAATATACAGTATATGTAAATGCTTTTTGTTTCAAATGCAGTTTTCAGGTGCTGCTTATCTTTAGTAATAGGGGGAGAACCGGGGCGAAAGTAACGCGGGACAAAAGTAACAAAAAAATAAGAGTAACACAAAAAAAATCTAGCTTGTATTGTTGTTACTTTTGACCCACCTGTGTGTTACTTTAGTCCCAACAGACGGGGTCAAAAGTAACAATGTACAATTTATGTTCAAAGTGAAATTATACTGAAGTCGTTTTACATTTCTACAAAATACCACCTGGTATTGATAGACCACACTTGTGAGTTATTGACCACAGCAAAAATATATCTCTGTCTAAAACATTATCTTTTAAAATTACGTTTTTCTGAAAAGTGGTACTTTCGCCCCTGCTCTCCCCTAAATGCCGGAAAATTTGGTTTGTTGTTTAGTGTTAGCCTATATGAATCAATGAATACGAATTATGACAAATGTGACCCGGGACCACAAAACTAGTCATAAGTAGCACGGGTATATTTGCAGCAATAGCCAACAATACATTGTATGGGTCAAAATGATCGATTTTTCTCTTATGCCAAAAATTATTAGGATATTAAGTAAAGATCATGTTCCATGAATATATTTTGTAAATTTCCTACCGTAAATATATCAAAACCTAATTTTTGATTAGTAATATGCATTGCTAAGAACTTCATTTGGACAACTTTAAAGGCGATTTTCTCAATATTTTGAATGTTTTTTTGTTTTTGTTTTTTTTGCACCCTCAGATTTCAGACTTTCAAAAAGTTGTATCTCTGCCAAATATTGTCCTATCCTAACAAACCATACATCAATGGAATGCTTATTTGTTCAGCTTATTCAGATGATGTATAAATCTTAATTAAAAAAATAATCCTTACGACTGGTTTTGTGGTCCAGGGTCAAAAATAAGGATGTTTAATATGATCAACAGTAGAAGTGTTTCAAAAATATATATTTTTTTAAATACATGAATAACGAATGTTTCATGAAAGCATTATTATTAATTTATAAACATTTATTAAGAACATTTTAATGTTATTAATAAGTTAATGTCTGTAGTCTTATTCATTTCAAAAACATTCAAACATGTTCAAGGTAAGCAATATTGTTACAAATATTATTTATTTTTTTATGAATGGATATCGTGGCATTTTCGTAGAGTTACTCAATTTGATCTGAACAAAACATGCCTTTTCATAATGTAATGTATATTTATTATGTATATATAAATACACACACATACAGTATATATATTGAAAATATTTACATGTATATATTCATATAATTTCTATTATATATAAATATATTTAATATATAAACAACATATTTTTCTGAAATATATACATGCATGTGTGTGTATTTATATATACATAATAAATATACACAGTACACACACATATTATGTAAACAAATCTTTTATTTTGGATGCGATTAATCACGATTAATTGTTTGACAGCACTAAATATAAAAAAATAATGTAATGACAGTCATGATAGTATAAAGGCATTCTCTCTTTTATGGGTTTCTTGTAATAACAAATTGTCATCCTACATGTCAATTCAAATATTAATAATAATGCATTTTTTTTTTATAATAATAGTAACAGGCTAACTATTCATGGCAAAAAAAAAAATGGATTCAAGAATTTCAGCTTAATGAGACCTTGTTACAATAATTTCTAACTTCCACAAAAATATATAAAAATAAAAGTCATTTTTGTATGATTTGCATTTGTAATGTATCTTTGAATAACTTAAATCCATCATTATCTGACAAGAAACAGGACACTAAATGCAAACACAAATGCAAAACTATACTGCAAAATCTCTGCTCCATTGCTCCAAATGTGCTATACCAGAGAACTAAAGCAAGGGGGAAAATACAAATCAGCTCCTCCCCCTATTTCCCCCCTCTCCCACACTAGAAGAACAGGGGGTCTCGTCTCAGCAATGCGCTTACCGTTAGTTTCCCAGGAGACTGTGTGAGGCCTCTTGGGCAGTCCTCCTACACCTCAGGACTGGGCCCAGCTGCAGAGAGTTAATAAAATCATCAGTCAGCCATTCAGCCTCACATCCTCTCTGGCCAATTAGTCGCACACCCTATGTGGCTCGACTGCCTTCACAACATGTTTCACGCTCTCATCAATTTCATACAGACTCATTACAGACTCAAAATGGAGAATGAGGTGCTCCAAGTCACAGTATTCAAGAGCTTCACTCTTAAAAAAAACCCTTTTTGGATTAATTTCAGTCGAATGCTTTCGGGATCGGTTTGTATTCTGACAGCTGACCTAATTATTGTGTCCAGATATGCTGCTCTGGTCTCCCAGGTTCATTTTATGGACTAGCACTGCATGATTGTATCATGATTGATTTTTGCCTAGCTCTCACTTCAAATCACATCTCATATGACCATGTACTTGAAATAAATAAGAACTGCTGTAAAATGTGTGGTGAGGGACCAGCTCATATGTCAAGGTATAAGTCCATTGGCATTTCCATTCTTTCCATGAGCATCCGGCTCTCTGGCTGTGTGTCCTGTTTTGGCAGATGCATGACATCATAGTGGCACCATTGCTGATAAGATTATGGAGGGATATGAGTTGAGGTAGACAGAATGAAAAGGAGGGAAAATAGTCCTACTGCATCTCTTGAATCACACGCACAAATATGTGGAATATTATAGTGCCATTTTATTACCAAGGCCTGTTCACACCAAGGATGATAACTGTAACAATAACTATATAACGATTTAATAATCATTCTATTTCTATGAGAGTAGAGACGTCCACACCACAACTATAACACACAGAGGAACGGTATGATTGGAGTCATTTTCAGAACGTTTTTTTTTTTCTCCAGCTGATGAATGATAAAACAAACTACATTTGAAAGCCAATAAGTATCTACCTGAGTTTAAAGAGCTCCAGCATTAAACTTTATTAAAAGTTTACTTTATTAAAATTATCGTCTGCTGGTGTGGAGGCTAGTATAGGCCTATTTGTCGTTATAATGACCTTTATAGTTATCGTTCTAGGTGTGAACGGGTCTTGATACAGTAGTGTGATTTTTTTCCTTCTGAATCTTAATTTCTGTGATTGGTATGAGAAATATGCTACTAAAAACAAGAAAGGAATGGTGTTTCATTCACAAGCTCATTTTTAGGCAAAACCTTGAATGTTTTTAGGCTAAGTCCTTCAAAACAGCACTGGAGACCCCTTGTGGAATAAGTTTGCCATCACAGCTATGAAACTCTCGCGGAATCCTTTGGGAACCTTGGATTTCTTTCTTGACAAATGCAGAAGTGATGCAATTACATTTAAATTGTTTTCTGGAGGCAATAATTCAGTCAATGTGATTGAGAAACCAAAACAAACATTCCATTATGTTTTCATACATTGCTTCTAACAGCTGAGGAGATAAGTTGTAAAACTGCAACCCAAATGCAATGTGCTGCATCCATTATCATAATTTGCAATATTATAATATGTTCATATTTTGCTCTGTCATTTTTGATGAAAGTCAAACAAGTGTTTTTAAATAAATAATGTGAGCGGCAACATTATTTTGGAATCAGTCAAAGAAGTGCACTACAGACATAACGAGGAAATGAGAAACAGGAAAATAAGAGTTGCAATTATACAAGGCTAAATTGTATGCCATTATGCTGAATGTTTGCATTAACAATGATAGGCTACTGTAATTTATGTATTTACAGGGAACTTGTTATCACTTCACTGAATCAATCAATCAATCAGACAATCAAAAGCATCAGTTTTTAACATCCTCTATACTAAGTCTACAACAAATACTTCTTTGGTGAGTGAAGCAACATGTAAAATACACTTAAAATAGTAGTTTTTGAATGGTTTTAAGCGTAAGTACAGTTGTTAGTCATGTGCAGAAGTGTTCACAGCATACTTTCGTATGACCTTTATGTCTGTTTTGGGTGATGTTGAATCACTGGGCTAGCTGAGAAGACGACAAGTTCTGTCTCCGCTAGGTGTCTCTGGATGGCAGAGCTCAGTGTTAATGTGTACAATCAGAGGCGTATTCAGACAGGTGTAAAGCACTGTACACTGAGATACTCTAGCACAGGGGTGTCAAACTCAGCTCCCGGAGGGCCATAGCCCTGCAGAGTTTAGATTTAACCCTAATTAAATGCACCATTTAATGATCCAGCTAATCAAGTCCTTCAGACTAATTTGAAAGTTTAGAGTTTAGCTCTAACCCTAATCAAACACACTTGAACAAGTTAATCAATTATTAGAAAGTTACTGGCAGGAGAGTTTGATCAAGGTTGGAGCTAAACTCTCCAGGAAAGTGGACCTTGAGGGCCAGAGTTGAGAACCCCTGTCCTAGAAAGTATTATGCTCTGATGTGAACAGCCACAGAGATACAGGACAGTCACCAAATCTGATAAGGCAAAGGTTACCGAAAGCTTATTAAGCTATAAAAGTGATTCAGTCAAGAACAGTGAATGATTTGTTTAAAGGGATCATATGATGCGATTTCAAGTTTTCCTTTCTCTTTGGAGTGTTACAAGCTCTTGGTGCATAAAGAAGATCGGTAAAGTTGCAAAGACTAAAGTCTCAAATCCAAAGAGATATTCTTTATAAAAGTTAAGAGTCAACCACGCCTACCTAAAACGGCTCGTCCTAACACGCCCCCTACATGTCTACGTCACGATGTGGAAATATTATGTGGAATACAAATGTGCACGCAAAGAAAGAAGGCTTGGTTTCAGGAACAGCAGTAGTGTTGATGCAGCCATGTCAGGGAGACGCTGTGTGTTTCAGTGTGAAAGCAAAAGCACTTTATTTGGCCTTCCGGAAGTAGATGCAATTAGGAATCATTGGTTCAACGCATTTTATGGACGACAGTTTTTTGAACCTAGAAGAGTACAAGGCTGGCTGTGCACAAAGGCTATTTCTAAATTAAAATCGGGTCAATTCCGACTTTGCTATGACAATCTGGTGCTTCTGAATCAGCGACTGTAAGTATGTTTTGTTATTAGTTGTGCTGTGATTGGCCAGCTATCCAGTGCGTTGTGATTGGCCGAATACCTCAAGCATGTGACGGAAATGTTAGGCCCCTTACCATACCATGTCCCGGCCGGAGCGATGAGACAAAAACAATAAAACCCATTATAAACGAGAAATTTGTTGCATCCAGTGGGGACATAATTACGGATTATAATGACTTATACTGTCTTTTTACG
>NW_015540881.1:2051070-2051439 GCF_001515605.1 Sinocyclocheilus anshuiensis | reverse complement strand
ACCTTAAAATGTAAAGGATTTGCTGCAACGCAATTTTGTCTGATATGTGAATTATTTATTAGCCTATTTTTTTTAATCCATGCAGCAAATGCTTTAAGAACAGCTTAAAAAAAAATATACTTTATTGCATTCCAGATGCTTTTAAAGTACTTTTCACTATAAATTTTACGGGTAGCTTGAATGTAAAAACATTGTCATGAATTTGTTGTATTCCCATTTGTAAAATAGCCAACAAATTAATTGTTCTAGGCTAACCCTATCTCATATGGAGGACGAAACCTGCAAAAACAATAAATAAATACATACACAAATAAATAAATAAATATGCAAATAAATAAATAAATGTCTGTATAAATACACAAATTCTTG
>NW_015540881.1:2050107-2050977 GCF_001515605.1 Sinocyclocheilus anshuiensis | reverse complement strand
CTCTTTTGGAAGGCCAAACAAAGTAGTTTCGCTTTCACAATGAAACACACAGCGTCTCCACAACATGGCGGTGGCAACAACAATACTACAGCGAGAATAAAGGTTACACCTTCTTTCTTTGCGTGAACATTTGGGATCATCATTACATTACTAATCATGTAACATTTCAATTTCTGTTAGCTTGACATTCCTGCAATCAGGGAGTGTTGGTGAGCAGTTTGAGACAGAGGGGTATGTGTACTAGTTTCTGAACATCTCAGTTCAGACACAGCACAGATGAAAAATGCAATAAATCATCAGCATAGTCATAAGGCATCAATCAATCATGCCTTGTCATTGTTTTCATAATCACCTCAGTAAAATTCCCACATGGCAATACTCACATTTCTATATTCATACATTCAAACAGTTTAAATGAAATTAAAACATTTTAATTATGAATCTGCCTGTTTATTGTCAGTAACTAGAGTTGTCCTCTATATTCATACATTTAAACAGTTTAAATGAAATTAAAACATTTTAATTATGAATCTGCCTGTTTATTGTCAGTAACTAGAGTTGTCCTATTGGGGGGTCAGCAAATTAAGATGTTTTCTTTCTTTTGAAAGGTTACCGTTCTGCCCAAGGAAGTGGTTTAATCGAGGAACAGACAGTTTTTTTCCCATTAGTTATCAGAACAGAAAATACAGGTGACAAAGTGTTTATTAAGCAAATAACAGTTTAGTATTGCAATTAAGAGCTATGTAAGCATTAATATTTTACATTGGCCACTTAAAATCTTTTATGATTTAACTCTCATGATTATAACTACAAAACTAACCCTATGAAAAAGTGTAAGATAATAATCAGTCACCTTGACTGATGAAGTTA
>NW_015540881.1:2044182-2050073 GCF_001515605.1 Sinocyclocheilus anshuiensis | reverse complement strand
AGCCTATGTTTGATCAATTTAGCCTTCTCAAATCATCAGGACTTGCCTAAAATAAAATCTATATATAAAACAGTTCAAGTATATCACAATGTTAGTTTAAATGTTTAACCTAGATAAATGTGTGCTGTTAGACGCATATCCAATCGTTTGTGCGGAGAGTGGAAGCTGACGCGTGCTCTGCAGGACATGGAGGCGCCAGCGCCATCACTTGCATTTTTTTCTAACGGTGGAAACAACTTTAAATAAATACGCAGTCATTTTTGCTCATAAAGGTAAGAGCAATACATAATTCTAAACTGTAAAGGGTCTAGTTTTATTTGTGTGCACAACCCTATGAAAAAGTGTAAGATAATAATCAGTCACCTTGACTGATGAAGTTAATACGAATGCGCAGGCAAACGCTCAAGCGTGTCACACACGATCCGCCTACTCTTGCATAATTGACACCCTCTCATTAGCATGTTGTGCAGAGGATTTGGCCACCAATTTATTTGATATATTTGCCTACTTTCATCACATCTATAATTATTTATTTATGTATTTAAACAAGAATACGTGTATTTATGCACACATTTATTTATTTATTTGTGTATTTATTTATTTATCGTTTTTGCAGGTTTCGTCCTCCATCATAATTGATGGGTCTAAAATAAAAAAATAAGGAAAAGCCTAAAACAGGCCCGATTATAATTTGCGTTTTATTTTATAATCCTGTACAATTAAAAAAATAAAACTATACATTATAATGGCATATATGTAAAACTTTGTCTTATAATAATAATAATAATAATAAAGGATTTGCTGCAACACAATTTTGTCTGATATGTTAATTATTTATTAGCCTTTCTTTCTTTTTTTTATCCATACAGAAAATGCTTTAAAATCAGCTGAAACCTGCAAAAACAATAAATAAATAAATACACAAATAAATAAATAAATATGCAAATAAATAAATAAATGTCTGTATAAATACACAAATTCTTGTTTAAATACTTATAGAAATAATTAAACATGTGATTAAAGTAAATTGGTGGACAATGGAAAATGTTTAAGGAAATGCTAATTGACTTTGGCATGCAAATGACTGATAAATTCATAATTAATGGCATGGCTGGTTCAGTTGACAGAAATACATGACACGCAGGCCTATAATAACTGCTGAAATGTTTGCGGGGCAAATCTCAGGTCAGTTTGAGCGCTCATGGTACGCACAGTGCGTACAGTTGTACACCTGCAAGCGCCACCCAGTGGGAGCATTTTGGCTGGAGGACTGAACAACCATTAAAAGAGAGTCATCAACAGGAGTCATCCTAGTTCATGTTTTTAATAAATGGTGTTAATAAATAATATTGTTGTACACAAAAAAGTTATCTTTTTCTTCTCAGATGGCTAAACGGCCCTTGGAATTTTAGAAAAGGGTGAATTGTGTTTGTCTTTATAAAATGCTTTGTAGGACACTGCTGTAGCTGTATGACAACCAGTAATGAATATTAAAGCATAAATACATATTAAATATTTAATTGATGGTCCATATGATTACACTGATGGGCTAAATATGGTTAATATCTGAATGTAACTTTATATATAAATTCACAACAACATATATATCACTCCGTCTCCTGTATATATTAAAACCTACAGTGAATATAATTATGCTACAGTAGATTATGTATCATTACATTGTCCATTTGATCCAAATATGTGTATTATTAATTTTTTTAATTCACTAATTAAATGTGTAATGTTAATGTATTATTTTTTTTCAAAAACACTAATTCAGTTGTCTCCTGTAGGCCATGTATGTAGACCAAAAGTGAATAATTACAGATATTTTAATCCGTAGTGCAGATCATCTTTTTTTCTGAGAAAAAAGAATGTAGGATAGATGAATGGCAATTTTACAGTTGAAAAACATTTGAAAGCTCAGAATGAGTCTCTTGATTCGTTCTGTTTCCAGATTTGTGTTCTGTTTTAGTTTTCAGACATGCTGCATAATTAAAACTGATGTAAGCTCAGATCTATAAATTTGTCACTAGACATTCTCTATTTCCTTATTGCTATATTAGATACCACATTAAAGATAATGAAAACCCGCTGCTCATTTCTTTCTTCAGCTGAACTACAGTCCCCACCAGGCTTACATTTTAAATTCTTTATTCACAACTTATAATAACTTATAAATAATCACATCCACTTGAATATACAGTTGCACTGATAGTAATAATTTTAAAGTGACAGTTAATGTTTTTATTTGTTTAATTAAGATTGGTATATTAAGATGTGAGCTAGCTACTACAGTTAATAATGGACATATTTTTCTCCAGAAAGCATTGAGTGTCAGGCTGTGTAGGGTATGAAGCATCGACATATGGCAGCTCTCGCTCAGGTCATGTTGTGTAAACTGTAGCAGCAGGGTGGCACTACAGCTAAGGGCTACTGCATTAGGCTCACGAGAATGACGAGCAATGATCATAGCGGAGCTACAATTGTTAGATCAAAGACAAAATTTGTGACACATTGCTCTCATTGATAAATGACCAATTACATTTTATACTCAAATTAATTTCCTTAATATCCTTATATTGTAAACATCATAATCACAAGCTAATCATTGCCTAAAATGTTAATTGTGTCTGCTTAATGGAATACATGATGTTTACAAAAATAAATGATCTCATAGCTGTATTTTACTGCCATACAGGAATTACTTACTGAGTGTAACATTGAAACGATGTTTTCCTGTGAAGCTACTTTGAAACAATATGTATTGTGAAAAGAACTATACAATAAACTTGAAGTTAATTGAATTTAATTGGCTGTCTAAATTAAATCAATTAAATTTTTTTTTGTCAAGGATGTAAATGAGTACTCAGAGTATTGTTTAAAAAGTATTAAAGTACAGAGTCCCAGCTGTTTACTTGTGATCATGATTTAATCATTTTAAAATAAAAAGTCATTTTTACCAAGATCTCAATGTAACAAAATAGTAGTTTTCTTTGGATTTCAACACAAGTTGTTTTCTTAAGATCTCGATGTAACAAAATAGTTTTTCTCGTAATCTTGACAAAAAATAGTTTTCTCATTATCTTGACTTAATTTTCTTGTGATCTCAACCAACTTTAATTAAACCTGGTAATGATTAACCACTCATTCTGAAGTGTTTTGATTGGCATTTTTCATTTTGCCTTCTTCCCAAATCAGAGTTGTTACATTGATTCAAACAAAGAATTTAGCCTGAAACACACTTGAGCTTCAAGACTAGTGAAGACTGTCAAACACTGACACGAACCTTTTTATCAAACACTTAATGCCCAGCCAAGCATGCTCACTCTCTGAAAAAACACAGCAACTCAACATAATGAGGTCATTGTTCATCAGTGTCCCAATGGAAACTGGCTGCTCGTCGTCAGACAGTCTCCCTCACACAGCTTGCTCTAAAAACTTACTTTGAAGTTTGCTCTGAAAATTAATGCTAGAACACAATCATCTTGCAATAGTGAAAGAGTTTGACAGCTACAATCAACATTTTAGGCTGTTAACCTAGTTTAACATTGTTTAGTAAACACTGATTTCATAAATTTGGCATTGAATCAAGCATAAATGGCGACAGTCACATACAGTATTTTACAGAAATGATAACTAACTAAAATAACTAGCACAGATTGAGTGACTTCAACAGATGTCTGTTGCAAACCAACTGCTAAAAGTGAAACCGACTTCACTGATAAATGTTTATTTGAAAATGTTTATTAATAATTGTAAATGCAATAACTCTTTCAGACTTGATAACATTTAGATTATATATAGGCCCGTGACATTTGAGGATCAAACACCTCAAACAGAATTATATGTTATCACCGTTAAAACACACAAGCAAACGATATATTTATTCAAACATTATAAGTGTGGAAAAAGTACACCACAGCAAGACAAGAAGTGGTTTAATTAAAATTTTAAATTTGGTCCATGGCGGCTTATTTTGGCCAGGAACCGCCCACTCAAACAGGAAGAGGCCACCTGATTGATGTGTAAAACCACCAAACACAGTCCCTTTTGTTTTTATGTGCCCTTTTAGGACCACAGTTATCTGAAATAGAATATATCATAATAATAGTGATAAAAGACTGGAAAATGTCACATGATATGCAGAGAGAAAAAAAAGAGATATTGTGGCCACGACTTATTAATTTGTTCACTTGTTGTAGTAAATCATAGCTATGTTGTACTAATTTGTTTTCTTGTTTTAATTAAAATAAAAGAAAAACATTAAACCGTGGCCACTTTAACTAAAATGAGGGAATGAAAATGAAATAAAATTTAATCATTTGTGGGAATTCATTCTTAAGTTGTGGCCACAATATCAATGATTATTCTCTAATTTGAATTCATGTCTCACTATTGCTGTCAATGGCTGTATAGAAAACACCTCAAAATAGCAGAAAATGCTTATATAATCTGAATTTCTGTGTGAAATTATTTTATGGACATTGTTGAATATAGTTCTGCTTGTGGATTAACTTGCTACTAAGTGCCTCAAGCCAAACCCTGCTGATATTAACCTTGCAAACTTGGGCAAATCCAGTGATTAGTTCCTCCTCAAAAGTGTTCACTGTATCAAACCTTAACTTGACCATGACGACTGATTAAAAAAACCTTTGTTCCTTTATTCCCAGAAGTTGCTAAACACCTACCAATCAGATCAGAACTGGAGTTGTTATTTTTGCATGCAATATGCATCAGGCGGTCACTGAGCGGACTGTGGGCGGTCCGTGGGCCTGCCGTCCAAGGCATTGTTGCTTATCCCACTAAGTAATCCCATTGAATTATTTACAAAATGAAGCCATTTTCATGCTGGACGTCTGTGGATGCAGATATTCACCTTGGCCAGCAGTGAATGGTTGCATTAAGTGTCTGTTCTCTGTCCAGTTGCCTGGCTTTAAACGCGCACACACACACACACACACACAGATAAATGCTTTCTCTCTAGAGCTGGAAGTCAGCCAGACTGCAGGATTACAAGCTGAATCTCCATCACAGAGTGTTTCATCCATCACTGCAGCACTCCAGCAGTCTCTGAGAAAGGAGAAGTCGGAAAACAGCATGGCATGACTTCCCAGCTGAGCGAAGGTCCCGTATCCCCTCATATCCACTGCCTTTGTGAGTGTCCCGACACATAGCGTACATCACCTCCCCCTGTTGATGTCTTTGGTGGGATTAGATGCTGAGCTTGTTTGGGATTGACTGAGTCGTTGTCTGACCAGGGTCCGCTGGAGCTCGGCTCGCCTGGCCAGGGCGGCCCTGAGCTGACCACGAAACTCCTCGATCCTCCCTTGCAGCTCCTGCAGTTCCTCTTCCCATGGCGTTGAGAGTCCAGAACAGGCCGGGGGTGAGAGCACCAGGCTGAGACTGGGATTAGGACCGCCGTTGGAAAACAACTGGGTGGGTGGGCTTCCCACCAACCCCCGCTGCCCCCTTTCTGGTCCAGTGGGCGGAGCTTGGAGTTGGTAGCTGTTGAGAGTCTCCAAGTTGAAGTGTACACGCTTGTTTTGCTCTTTGGCCTCTCGACCGGCCTTGGTGCTCTGATTGTTCCACTTGGTTGTAGAAGTGGAAGGGGAAGTCGAGGAGGTGGAGGGCGGAGGAGAGGAAGTGGAGGGTGGCAGGCGGTGGAGATTACAGTTCTCTGACAGGCACAAGGTGGGACTGAGAGGAAAACACAGCAGCAATCAGCATTACAAGATGCAGGGACACAGCACTTCACAAACAGACCCCACAATCAATGGAAACATGGAGCCTCTTCAATATGCCATTAATGAAACAGTATCTACTCGCTTTTTACTGGAGAGACCAATATCGATTTTTGTCCTTTGTGTTATAATTTCTTTCTTAGGAGT
>NW_015540881.1:2020001-2044030 GCF_001515605.1 Sinocyclocheilus anshuiensis | reverse complement strand
GATTTTTGTCCTTTGTTTTATAATTTCTTTCTTAGGAGTGTGTTTAAAAAAAAAAAAAAATAACACCAATTGCTTAGTTCAAATAAATTCAAAGCTCAGTACTGTTTTATTATACACAGTATGCAAATTATAGTGTCATCCGCTTAAAATAAAGGGTGATGAGGTGATCCGGTGTCAGTCTATTATGTGACTGGCTATCTGTACATCATCATACAACTTATTAACCCAATAAAGCCTACTGTATCAGCCTACTCTAAATTACATGATCATGTAATTGATTTTGCACAATTACATGCCTTCTGTCATCTGATTGATAGTTTGCACTTTTTAGCAAGCAAAAGGCATTTATAGTATATTTTTCCATTTTTAGTATCATTTTAAAAAGCCCATATATATATATATATATATATATATATATATATATATATATATAAAATGTTATGTCTTTACAGGGTTAAATGTTACTTCTAAAATAAATAAAATCAGGCCCATTAGAATAGGCCCATAATAAATTGCTGTAATTTGACAATAACATTAGTCTAAACTTCAATGAGGAGAATTACTACATTACATTGCACTTTTAAGAAATTTGTCAGTTTATTACGCAATAATCTTAACTTACCATCTGTCACTACTCTCAACCTCTGATTTCCTCTCATCATTACAACCCATATTTAATGCACGGTGGATTTTCTGTAGAAATAGAAAAAGGACACGAACAACAGTCATATTCAGTATATACATAATTAAATACAAGACATGCCTACCACATATAACCTCCTGACTTGTGCTTTCAGCTTCCTAACTCTAGAGGGAGCAGATGCACCTGTGTTTATGACAGCAACATGTCTTCTTGAATAAGATTTTGAATAAGATTTAAAAGAGATAAGAGTGAAATAGTAATTCCTTTAGTTAACTTTAGATGCTAAAAACGTTAGCATTATCAGCCTTTATACACTGATCAGTTTTTGAAGGTTATTTCACCATGTTTGTCAGCTGTAGCATATGGAGGCAGGCGTTCACCTGACTGGTGTGGAGCCAGTATTTGAATCTCTAAAAAAAATAACACCAATTGCTTAGTTCAAATAAATTCAAAGCTCAGTACTGTTTTATTATACACAGTATGCAAATTATAGTGTCATCCGCTTAAAATAAAGGGTGATGAGGTGATCCGGTGTCAGTCTATTATGTGACTGGCTATCTGTACATCATCATACAACTTATTAACCCAATAAAGCCTACTGTATCAGCCTACTCTAAATTACATGATCATGTAATTGATTTTGCACAATTACATGCCTTCTGTCATCTGATTGATAGTTTGCACTTTTTAGCAAGCAAAAGGCATTTATAGTATATTTTTCCATTTTTAGTATCATTTTAAAAAGATGCTAAAAACGTTAGCATTATCAGCCTTTATACACTGATCAGTTTTTGAAGGTTATTTCACCATGTTTGTCAGCTGTAGCATATGGAGGCAGGCGTTCACCTGACTGGTGTGGAGCCAGTATTTGAATCTCTGCTGGTGGCGGAGGTGAGGCAGGATGAATCTGAAGAAAGTGTGCTCTCCCAGCAGAGTGAGCAAAGCACCTGCCATCCCCACACACAACAGCACAAACAGCCCCGAGAAATGCTGGATACCCATCTGCAGAGTCTGCACACACATGAACAATAATACATAAAAACACAAGAGAAAAGATTTTCACACAGTGTAACACAGCACTGTTGCTGACTGCACCTTTCCCCATGAGAATTGATCTTTTTAACCCTGCTGCACTGCGCAACTATTTTCAACATTAATAATAATAATAAGAAATGGTTCTTAAGCACAAAATGAGCCTATTAGAATAATTTCCGAAGCACCATGTGACACTTAAAGGCTGCAGCGTTGCATTACATTAATAAAATGCATTTAAAAATATATTAATATAGAAAGCAGTTGTAGTAATATTTCACAATATTAATGCTTTTACTGTATTTTTGATCAAATAAATTGAGCCTTGATATGTAAGAGACTTTTCAAAAACATTTTAAAAATCTTATCAACCCCAAACTTTTAAATGGCAATGTGTGTTCCATTATTTTCTTATTATTTATTATGGATATACAGATTATAGATATTTTTCAATGGCATCTACCTATGTGACCAAGCAGTCAGTGTTTGGCTTCACTGAGAGACATTTTTTAAGAAGCTGATGACAGTTTTCTGATGAAATATATCTTTTTTTGCAAGCAACCTATAAATCACCAATATTTCATTTAATATTGCAGCAGATGTTTTACCAGTGCTCTTGTTTTCTTCTTAAATGTTTAGCTCTCTCCAGGTATTATAGACCTTCCAGTGCCTGACCCAACGTTATTTTCCCCTTGGGTGTTAGAAGCCCCAACATACACAAAGGAATCCATCATTCCCCTGCAATGGCTTTGATCTGGAGGGAGAAGGAGTCCTGCTGACTAGAACTAATCACAATTTTATAAAGTATTGCTGTTATAATTGAAATGAAAGTCATGCTGACTTGGAGTAGTTGAAAAGGGGAAAATATTCCACTTCCTGTCCCTCAAATGTGTGGGGCATGTTTCGCAATATCAGACACTCATTGGTCATCCAACACTGCACACACTGAGACTGCAGTCCCATGTTCACTCCATCATACCTCTTCTGCGAATGTGTTCGTTCTTAACACATAACAGGATTGGCTACAGCCCTTTATCATGATGTCACTTTCCAAGAGAGTGTTATGGGGGATAGTGGCTAAATGCACATGCATACATATGCATACATACCACTGGTCAGATGAAGTGCTCAATGCACTTCATGTTGGCTGCTCTGAATGCTCCGATTTCATTAAAATAATGCAGTAACAATTTACAGTAAGGTTCTATATGTTAAGATTAGGATTGCATCATTTAAGTATTTTGAATACATATGAATTAACATAGAACAATAGTATATTTGTAAATTAACATGAATCTAGATTAACTTCATGCGCTTTTTTGATTACTATGTACTAACCTTTAAATTAATCATTTGATACAATGCATTTAATGTGTACATACATGTTGTACAAACTCGTATGAAAAATACCTGCATGTAAATTTTAACCCACCCTAAGCCTATCTATACCACGATACCAAAAACAGTTTTTCTTAATACAACATTAATACAAGAAGTATATTGTTCCTAACATTTTTTTTACATAGTAAAGGCATCTAATATTAAAAAAGATTAATAAATGCTGTAAACATGTTAGTTCATGACTCTTGTGAAACAGAAGTACACTTTAGCATACTTTAAAAAAGAGCATTTATAAAGGAAATAATAGTAACACTTTAAAATAGGGTTTCAAACTACATTAGTTAACATAAACTAACAAAGAAAACACTTCTACAGCATCTATTAATATTAATCAATGTAAATTTCCACATTTACTAATATATATTTAAAATCAAAAGTTGCATTTTTTTAATTAATTAATGCACTGTGAACTAACATAAACAATGAACAATTATATTTTTACATGCACATTAACAAAGTAAGATGCTGTAACTAAATTCTTTTAAAACATGTATTGCTCATTGTTAGTTCATGTTAGCTATGCATTAACTAATGTTAACAAATGGGGCCTTATTGTAAAGTGTAACCGAAATACTTCAAAATAATATACTTAAGTGTGAACTAAATTTAAGCTGCCTAATGTACAGACAGACATTTACAGTAAACTAAACTTTAACGTCATTTCTGTTAAAACTCATATATGTCATGATATTTGTGATTACAAGATGAAATTGCAATTTAGTACATTTAAATTATATTAAATGTAACTATAATATCGAATAGCACATTACAATTAGAACGAATATAATCAAGCACTCTACACATGCTTTAGTATTGTTAGTCAACAGATGAAAATGTGTACTTCTTTAAGGATTATTAAAATTAAAGATGTACTTGAAAAGTATAATCAAAGTACTTAATCGTAACCTTAATCATAATCATTATAATCATACTCCCCTCCCCTTAAGTACACTTAAATGGCCTTTTATTTTATGAATATTATCTGCAAGTATACATATATATATATTTAAAAATATACATTTAAGATTTGATGTGCTCATTCAATACAATTATCCATAGCTCTTTTTCACAAGGGTGCACTTAATGCATTAACCTTTTTGTAATGCGTTACCTTCCATCCTGCTATATTGAAAAAATAGTAAAAATTCTCCCACATAAAGGTTTGACGGTACTCTTTTAGACAAATATTTATATGTCTTTGGCTTTATACACTCTCTTGGCACAAAAACCAAAGGAGTGCTTTTGCTGTGAACAACAAAGTAGTATTAAGGAACAAATTCTGGCATTTGTTTATTCATCATTTATTTATTCATTTATTTTGAGAGTACGCCAGATGCAGCACTTAATGTTGGATTGTTGCTTTAAATTCCCCATCGCTTTCAACCCTGCATCTTTGTATCTGGCTACAAGCCAAGATGCTGTTTGAAGAATTCTGACTAATTTAATTAAGACTGAATTACGTCAAGGAGATAAAATGCCGCTTTTTGCATTTGAAACTCCTTCTATAAACAGCACTAGAATAAACATTCAAAGGGGGCGACTGACTGCGAGGACCTCACAGTCGATCCTGTCCGCTTGTTTGGAGAATTTATTGCACAGCAAAGTAGTGGTTTTACAGCGCGGTGTCTGTGGTGACAGGACAGCTTGGCACCGGAGCAAGAGAGAGGGGAGCATGAGATGAGTTCCAGCTGGCACAGGGGCCAATAACAAATGTCATTGCTTGTGCTCATGAAGTCCCCCATTCATAACCGCAGCTAGGTAATGAAGCCAGACTGTACGAGACAATGCCTTACAGGAGCGCTACAACTCCTGGGAGGTTATTGACTGAAGCCCCATTGATGGAGTGCGCTGGTGGCTGCTACTCACAGCCTCAGGTGTGCGGGGCGGTACGGCTGACACGGAGCCCTCGAGAATGAAAATGGATCGAGGTGGCCCGACGGCGCTCTGACAGAACGCCTATTAGACTGCAGGAGACAGTAATTCCAAACAAAAGGATTTTTCAGGGGGAAAAGAGCTCAAAGAGGAACTTGGTCAAGGGCAGAAGCCGCTCGCTCGCCTGTGAACAAAAACACACACGCACACATATTCTGCACGCTCTCAGACTGTCTTTTTTGATGGCTCACCTCTGTCACAGCAAAAACCCTCTTTCCACAGGGAACCACTTTATACCACTTGTCGTGCAGCATGTCCATGTAACCGTCAGACTTGTAGCGGCTGACATATTCAGACACGTTGCGAGTGAGAGGGGAGTTCTGGGGCAGCCCGATTCCGTATCCTGAAAGCACAAAGAATAACGAAACAACAACTTTACACGTACAGCTCAGCTAGACCCATGCATGCCTGTGGGGTTTTGTTAAAGAAACCATCCACATTCTAGTATGAATTGATTCTTCTATTATTGATGTGTCAGAGAACCTTGAGAAGGAACAAACATGTTATTCAGTATGTTAGTCAGCACCTAAAAATAAGTGTACTTCTTTAAAGATTATTAAAACATAATGATTTTTAATTAGACATTATTAAGAAATGTACTTAAAGGAACAGTTCACCCCAAAAATTTTAAACTGCTGAAAATTTACCCACAGACTGTTTAAGATGTAGATGAGTTTGTTTCTTCACGAGAATAGATTTGGAGAAATTTAGTATTACACCACTTGCTCACCAGTGGATGCTCTGCAGTGAATGGGTGCCGTCAGAATGAGAGTCCAAACAGCTGATAAAAACATCACAATAATCCACAAGTAATCCACACGACTCCTGTCCTGTCCATGAATTAACATCTAGTGAAGTGAAAAGCTTGTTTGGAATAAATTTATCATTAAGACACTTTTAACTTCCAACTGGTGCTTTTGGCTAAAATATGAGTCCTCTATCCATAATAATTGATTTCTCCAGTGAAAAGGTAATCTTGAATGAATCAGGAGAGAAATATGCACAGATCAAGCAGTTTCCAAGTGAAAACAGTCCAAAGCAGTTCTAAACAAATATGTTGGTGGATTTTGATGTGAGAGGAAAACATGGGATGGTCTTTTTCACTGGAAGATGAGTTAATGGATTATGGACTCACATTTTTGTCAGAAGTGGCAGTTAAAACACCCAAGAAACGGCAGTTAAAACACCCAAATGATGGATTTGTTTAATACAAACATGCAGCTTTTCACTTCACAAGGTGTTAATTGATGGACAGGAGTCGTGTGGATTACTTGTGGATTATTGTGATGTTAACAGCTGTTTGAACTCTAATTCTGACGGCACCCATTCACTGTTGTGATGTAATGCTAAATTTCTAGAAATCTGTTCCAATAAAGAAACTCATCTACCTCTTGGATGGTCTGTAAATCGGATTGAGTAAATTTTCAGCATTTTTTTTATTTTTGGGTGAACTATTCCTTTAAGTATGTTAAGAAACAGTCATGAAAGTGTACTCTTTAAGTACACTTACTGTAAGTGGACTTTTATTTACTAATTGATATATTACTAATAATACTCTGACATAAAGTTTGGAACATACTCTTTTAGACAAACATATTAATTTGTCTTTTGCTAGAATATCAAAACAACTTCACACATAAAGCTCAGCCGGATCAATTATGCGGTGGGCTTTTGTTAAAGAGACCATCCACATTCTAGTGTGAATTGATACCTCTATTATTGATATGTCAGAGAGCCTTGAGAAGGAACAATCATGAATCTTTGGCACCCTGTGTCAGTGCACCGTAGACAGAGCGTCTGTCATTTCGGGCGTCTCTGCAGCCAGGCAGCCGGAGAGATACGAGCACAACTCTGACATCCACAAATTTCATCAAAGCCCTCGCCTCACCGGCAAACCCACACATCACTCCTGGCAAGCAATCCCTCCCCTCCTTTCAGCACGTGGCACAACATCCCTTGCATCCTGATAAACTTCTGTCCTCTCCTACTGAGTTGCACCGCTGTATTTTACTCAGTCCTCTACAACCAAAAAATGTGCGCTGTTGAACTCTTTGAAGAGGTGGCACCGGCGGGCTGCTGGAATATTCTTAATGGAGTGGATCCAGGCAGTCATAAAATGTGCTGTGGAAACTAATACAATAAGGGATTTTCCAGCAGCGTTAAAAGGACACGGTGCACTCTGAAGAGACAGTTTCTACTGAAGGGTGTTCTTTCAATTTGAGCAAAGCCTGTGAATTGAACGGATGCCTGTGGGGAATGTCAAAAGTACCATAATTCAGTACCAAGTCATGACAAAAATTGGGAACAAAAATAATTAAAAACAGATACCGGACTTTTTACAGTATCTATCTATCTATCTATCTATCTATCTATCTATCTATCTATCTATCTATCTATCTATCTATCTATCACATTCAGTGAAATGTCACAATTCACAAGACCAATTTCCATACTGCCGCAAAAACTAATATGCTACTCAACACACTTTTTATTGTGACAACCTTAGACGCCTGACTCCGGTTTTGCGCCTGCATGATTTGATTATGCACCTCGCTGTTTACAGGTTTTACAGACCCTGACGGAGCTGTCCATTTCAGGCCAGCAGACGTGATAGCGATGGTTTAGTCTTGATCATCCATCTAATAAAAAGCTGGCTCAAAGGCGTAAGGGAAGCTTTTGGCAGATAGCAGGGAAAATTCCTATGTATGCAGCAGGAGATAACATCCGGATGAGAGGTGCGGACACGCCTGGGTGACTGCCATGAAACCCATCTACACCCTGTAATAGCTTTCCCTTATGAAATGACATGTGTCAAACTTGACTTGCTTCGATTTGGAGGGTAATTACAACAGCCTTGAGGTGAATTCATGGCTCTTAATGTGGGGTGGAATTCTAATAGTGTATCTGTAGAAAGTGTTAGAAACACCTTGTGCCCTTTCAGAGAACAACTTCGCAGGCTTTTGTAAGCTAATATAATTCAACACGGCATGGCCAGAGGTGCTAGACTCCTGAAAGACAGCAATATGTCTCAGTGGCACAGGGGTCCTTACCTTCAATAGCAAACGGTTTTCCTACAGTCAGGAGTTTGCAGTCTGCATCTATGGACACCTCGTAGTCCAGCAAAGCCTTATCCATGATGAAGGCATCTAGCTGAGGGGGATCTGTCCTTCAACACACAGAGGAGGATAGTCAGAGCCAAACAAAACAGACACCGCCAGCCAAACCTATGCTAATTGCTACTGACTTTAAATGACTTGAAAAGTTCATTACAATAAGCCTGAACCAAACCCAAACCCTGTAGCTATAAACTGCTTAAATCTTCTGGCTTTAGTCAGATTTACTGAATAGAAAGTGCTTTTTGTGTACTGTGTGTGTAACTTTCCCCGCAGACATCTTTTTTCAAACAATCTTTGAGTAATTTGCTCCAGCATTTTGTTTCTTTATAAAAGCTTACATTGCAAAGATTGTTTCCATTTAGAGGTTTATAGTGTAACCTATTAATAGGGGTGGCAAAATAAATACATGCTGCTTTAGCTAATAACAGTGGCTAATAATAGTGCTCAGTAAAGCCAATTACAAAAAAAATAATTCCCAAATCAAAAACAAAAACATGGTCAAAAGCATTACGCATTCTGCTGCATATGGGAATTCAAGTTTGGTGAACTCTGACCTGTAGATGTGGATTTTTCCATTTTTTGAAAGTATTATTTGTTATTTGTGATTTATTATTTATTAAAAACAAAAACCCTAGAGCATTACATCATATCCTGTTAGCTGTTTATCTCTAAAGAAATGCTGAATTCTCAATGTCTAGTGTGAGGCGATGCTTGCTCATCAGCTGACCTCTATTTTTACCTCAAGTGTGACAGAAAATAAAGTGAAGGAAAATTTTGCAGGATCAAACTAAGACACTTACGCAACGTCTTTTAAAGGAAAAAAAAACTGTCCGGATGCTTGTCTTAAAAAAATCTCACCCCCAAGAATAGCTCCCAAATATGGCTGCGATCTCAACTCTAAAAATGCTGACCATGTAAGGTGTCTCCTGTGAATCGAACAGAAGGATTTCTGACATGGAAGAAAACCGCTGTCAATCATAAGACAGGAAGTACAAAGCAAAATACAGCACTATGTGGGAGCCTGAATCTGAGGATGAATCGCTGTGTGTGTGTTTGCGCACGCCTGCAAGCGTACGTTTGCCGGGGAGTTATCTGTTGTCTCAGAAGAAAACCTTTGGCCTCATTCTGCAAGTTTAGATTTGACTTGAGAGTGACTGCCTCTTTCTCAGCTTGGAGTCTGCAGCAGTCCCTGTTCTTTCAGGGATGAATGGAAAGCGAGAATACAGACAGAAAGCCTGGAGAGCAGACACTTGTTGCTGTCTACTCGGTTTCTTTAAACTGAGCAAGCTGGATGGTGCGCATAATTCCTCATGAAAGAGGAATAATATTGAAGGTGCATCATACAAAACAGATCCACAGCGGTGTCAGCAGCTCTTGAGTGTGAGAACTGATCATTGGCCTCTTATTGTGACCCTATTTATTTTTGTAGTATGCGCCTGCAGCTTTTGGGCTGCTTGTTGTCTGTCTCCAGCAGCATCGTGCAATTACTGAGCTCGATTTCCCTTTAGGCTTTTTTCAAGATGCCCATCTCCTGTTAAAGCTTTATTTGTTTTCTGCATGTTGCGCTCCTGCTCAGCACCACTTGAGTTTATTGAGTTAAAAGAATATGAATGTGTCTATGTGAGTGCGAGTTTTTAAGATGATAGCTTTCTAAATACACTTTATTGCAAGTGTTTTTCATTCAAACGAAAAAGGCTGTTTAGAAATTCAGTTTGATAATTTCATTAGATTTACCACTCTCTCTCTCTCTCTCTTTTTTTTTACTGTTATCTTTTCATTGGACTTTCCACTGCTATGTTCAAGTGCCTGTTATCTTTTGTTTCTCTCCTGGGTCTAAACACTTACTTGAGTGTAGAGACTCCATCCGGAGTGGTGGGCTTGTTGAAGCGCCTCATGTACTCGTGCATCTCAGGAAAGCTCTTTTTCACATAGTCCTCAGCACTGCTCTCTCGAACTGTGCCGAAGCGAAACCCCAGAGACGGGTGATGGAGCTTGAAAAGAGCAATGAAATGTGAATTGATTGTGCGAGAAAGGTTTAAAAACATAATCCAAGCCTTTACAAAAAAGTACCAAAAAACGTTCCATGGTACTACCGTAGTTTTTTTAACCATGGTGCACTCATGTTTTTGTGGACACATACCATATACACTACTGTTTAAAAGCTTGGGGTATTTTTAAATACTTTTATTGATCAAAAGAGATGGTAAAACTTTTGTACAAAAATTTATATTTCAAATAAATGCTGTTCTTTTTAACTTTCTGTTCATCAAAGAATCCTGAAGAAATATATAAAAACAGAAAACAGTTGTTTTAAATTGCAATAATACTTCACAATATTACTGTATTTTCGATCAAATAAATGTAGCCTTGGTGAGCATAAGAGACTTTTTTTTTTAAACGACTCCAAACGTACAAACGGTAGTGTCTGTATACCCTACTGTACAAAGGTCTTTGGCCATTAGTATTTTCACCAAAACAAAATGCTTTTAAGCCAGTTACAGAGCAAACTCAGCGTGGATATTATGTGAGGCCACTTATCTGAAGCAAGATGCTACAAGAAACCTCCCTGCAAAGCTACAGTACTGTAAAAAGTTTTAGGCACTTGTGTAAAAAAAATGCTGTAAACTGAGGATGCTTTAAAAAATAATGTCATAAATATATTTTATTGCACAGAGTTTTTCAGGTAGCTTTGCAGGAAGGTTTCTTCAAGCATCTTGGAGACATTGCCACAGTTCTTCTGTCTGGATTTAGTCTGTCTCAGTTTGTTATGATTCTTCATGTAATGGCAGACGGACTGGATGGTGATGAGATCTCTGTGTGGAGCACTGGCTTTTGTCAGACTCCTTGTGCATACAAAAATCTCACTGGATTATTACAATTAATGGCAAAATGAATGTTTGGAATTGTAAACTGATATTTCCTCCTGACACACTACAGCAAAAGATAGAAATAACTGGTCCAGTTTGTTGGTGAAAATACTAATGGCCTAAGACTTTTATACAGTAGTGCATATGTAAAACATTTTTATTTTAAGGGATACATATTACAACACAGTCTAAATAAATCACTGAACAAAAATATTTGTGTATTTCACCTCTTCAGGATGAAATGCAGTGTTTTACCTTGACATCATGAATCCCTGACACCTCCTCAAAGGTCTTCTCCCCCACCATGACAGCTGCTAGGTTGGCTGTGTAACTGGACAGAACCAGCAGGCAAAATATGGCCCAAAGGTTCATGAGGAAGCGGCCCGTCCAGCACTTTGGAGTTTTACTGGCAACGGTCCGGCCGAACAGAATGGCGTAGCAGAGGTTCAGTGCAGACGAGTAAGAAAAGACCCTGATGCGGTTGCGTCCGTGAGGGGTCATGCCAAACGGACTGTTCCACTCGTAAAGTGTGATGAAAAGGGCTGTGATATGCAGTGCCACAAAGATGCCAACCCACATGGACCAGTGAAGTGGCCACATGAAGGCACCGATGGGTGCAGCCGTGTCCTTGCTCCGCACCAGGATCCCGAGACTGGTGGAGAAGAAGGGGCTGGTGAAGTCTATCACTCGGCTTCGAGCGGAGTTGATACTAAAGCTGGTGACGGCCATGTCCGCCACACCACTGAGCAGGTCGCCCACCAACCCCGTCCATCTACCTCCTTTCCATGCCCCGTACTTCCCATCGCCTACGATGTAAAGGTCAAACTGGAAGTGCATGTCCTCCGCTAACTTCTCCAGCAGGTCGATGCAGTATCCATAGCAGCATTTCCGCATGTCATTTGGCAGTGAACTGCTGTTGGTTTGCTCCAGCTCTCTGAACAGCTGGTTGAGGACTTCCGAGCTGTTGGTTTGAGGGTCAAGGCACAGCTGACCCGCCGGACACTGGCCCTCCTCGTCCACCTCCCGCGTGAACACAAACGGGTGCTCGACCAAGGTCACGACCCGCAATCTGCTCCCCGCCACTGGGAGTCCTGCTTGCCAGCGGCCGCCGAGCCTGATCTCTGGGCCATCCTCCCAGTGGTGTTGGGTCATGCCTGGCCACAGGCCCTGCTCTTCCAATTCCAGATGGCCCGACTGCCAGCTTGCCATGGTCACCCAGCTTGGCTGGCCCAGAGGGTCTCGCTGTAGACTCCATATATGGAAGCGCTGGGAGGTAAGGACCCTGGAGAGGGAGCGCTGCACTCGCACTGGGCCTGTCAGCCCCATGAAAGAAGTGTTCGACAAGAACCTGAGAACAGCAGGGACATGATCATTGTGAGGAGAATATATATGCATCCAGCAAAAGCAAAGACAGTGATGAGATGACAGAGCAAAAAATTCTGCTGAATCTCTAGCGAACTGAATCCTACACATGAGCCAGGAGAGATAACTAGTGAAAACAAGTGAAAGGAATAAAAGTAGTGTACAAAAGTGATACTACATAGGAAATAGAGCTAGCAGTGAAAATAAAAAGCAATTTTAGTTATTTTAATTATTTAGTTATTATTGATTATTGATGATTGATTTTAATTGGTTTAGATGGATTAAGTACAGTAATTCCAGTGTTGCTGATTGCATTAGTTTCATATCAAATATGACAGTCATTTTAACTTTGAAGCCTACAGTAGCATATTTCATACACAGGCCTCTAAATTATGAATGTTTAAAACTTTGATGAAAAACTTTTATATGCAATCTACTACTGTACTTGCCTTCTGCTCTCTGATTGTTAGTTTATACTTTTCTAGTAAGTAAAGGGCCTTTTAGTATAAATCTAAAAACATCAGGTTGTGAAATATGGGTATTTAAAAAAAAAAAGATTTTTATAAAGTAAATATAATAGCTACTTTTATATTGTTAGTATAAGACAAACTTTTACTGGACTGAAGCAACTTAGGTTTACTTGATTATCCATACATAATTTTTTTGAAAAATCATGTTAAAATATGAGTATCGAATATAACACAACAGGCTTTTGATGAGCATTTATTTGTCCCTCTCTCAATCCTCATTGTATTAGACTGCATTATATGTTTTTCCCACCACAATAAAAACTACAGAGCTTTAATCATAAAAAAGAATTTAAATATCATCTTACAACAACATATTATTGGGAGATCTAGACTGACATCTGATATTTATAAGCATTTTATTTCAAATAGTCTGCTATAATGTTATAAAAATGTCATTTAACAGTTTGGGCCCGTTTGGGAGTTTTTTTCCACTTAATTATGACCTCCATATTCTCCAATATATCATACTACATGAGCAATAAAAACCTGATCAAATATACTCACAAAAAAAAAAAAAACTACATATCCAAACCTTTTTTTTAGTCTAAAGTTTCAATATATGGTTCCATAAAAAAAACGGATTTTTCTGACTATTGTTTCATATTTCAGACATTACAGGGTTAAGGCCCACTATAACTGAAGGTGATTCATTCAGAACCAGTGAGCTTTTGCGGGCATTTTACAAAAATCTTACATAAATGACATTCATCAAAACAAGACCAGCTAAGAGTTAAAAATGTCAGCCTTGTGTGAAAATGCTATTTGCTCAGTCAATCGCGTGTTTAAATACAGCAGCAGAAGCAGCACGGGAACTCAGTTTGCGCTCAGTGCTCAGGGAATCTGCATCTCACAGGCATAGCACATTTTGTTGAATGACCACAGAGAACAGCCTTTGATTCACAAAATATGCTTACAAATGCAGACGTAAAGTGCAGTTTACCATTTTTGTGTAACTGATGATTTAAATCCATTCATCACTGTAAATGAGTGACAGAATACGTGGAACACTAAATCCATGAAGCAACATATGGTCATCAATAAAGAATCTTGCTTCATTAATCAGTCAAAATATATATAATTGGTCACTGCAGTAATTATTATAATGAAAATGTTTAAATAAAAACATTTATTAGTAGCATATTTTATGTTTCTGTAGTATGACTTTATTCCATGAATTATCCTGATGATCCGACAATAGCTGCTTGCATCTCAGCATGTCTATCTAGAAGCTTGCGTTCTGCAAGTGGACGGCATATTATTGTGCCATCTCAAAGAGGCATAAAATCACTTTCACAGACTTTTTCATTAACTGTTCCCTCCTGGTGGAATGACCTGCCCAAATCAATCCGAGCAGCTGAGTCCTTAACCATCTTCAAGAAAACGACTAAAAACATATCTGTTCCATCTTTATTTGACCCTCTAGCTCTAGCACTTTCTATTCTATTTTAATTCTACTTTATCTATATTTCTTTTTTTATTTAAATAAACGTCGCTTTGGATAAAAGTGTCTGCTAAATGACTAAATGTAATGTAAATTCCCTATGGAAAACAAAAGGAGTTCAAAATGTTCATTTGAAAATTTCCATAGACTGAAAATGTTTGGTGATCACCCTCGCTGTCATGATATAATATGTATAAATGTGTGTGTGTGCATGTTAAATATGGATTTGAACCCAGGTCCCTTTGCATACTAAATGAAAATTACACCTCTAGACGATCTTGTAAGTCGCTTTGGATAAAAGTGTCTGCTAAATGACTAAATGTAATGTAAATTCCCTATGGAAAACAAAAGGAGTTCAAAATGTTCATTTGAAAATTTCCATAGACTGAAAATGTTTGGTGATCACCCTCGCTGTCATGATATAATATGTATAAATGTGTGTGTGTGTGCATGTTAAATATGGATTTGAACCCAGGTCCCCTCGCATACTAAATGAAAATTACACCTCTAGACGATCTTGTCTCACTGTCAAAGAAAAAAGTGCCACAACTGTCACATAGTGCCCTCGGAAAAAAAATAAGGCACATGGTGCGTCTGCCAAGATTTAAATAATTATTTCTTATTCAAGAGCACCAGCTTTTCAAACGAACATTCCAAAATGTTTCATCTTAAATTCTCAAACAATATTTTTCACAGCAGGAGAAAAGAATAAGAACAGAAGGAAATATAGATCACTCCTGAAGCACACTGAAGTTCAAGGCTTTCTTCAAAGGCATAAGGACAGAAGGGCAGGATTATGACCCGAGTAACGTGAATCACACTAAATCTTTTGAACCAATATATGACCTTTGACAGCCAATGTATTTAACCGCTGAGCTGCCACCATATTAGTTCTGTTAACATCCATCAGAGAGTAGTAAACAAACAAATAAATAAATAGAGCATGGTTTATAGGTGAATAACTCTCTGTGCCGCTCCGGATATTATACTCTTATGCTGTTCTGCATACAGTAGATCACATAATTGTGATTCCTTACACAGCCTAGCCACACTGCTTTTATGGCAAAATGTATGCCATGAATTAGTTCAATGATCGATTTTCGTCAATAAATCAGCTGAGGATGTAGAGTAGTCAAAGGGCTGCTGGGCAATGTCTGGGTCACGGAGGGAAGATGAAAAATCCAGAGTGAAAGAGGCTTGTGATGTGTGGCTAAATGAGGCCGTAAATGATATGCACTCTGTGTGACCATAACTGCACACTTCCATTAAAACAGAGCAGAACAGAGAAAATAAAAGCAGAAAAAATTGATTGCCTGGATCATTAATTTCTCCTGATAGCCCTGAGTTTGACCCGTTGAGAACACTTGATCTGGTGTGAAAGCAGAAGTTAAAAGACAGGAGATAATGTGTTAGCCATTGCAACAAAGCTGATTTCCGTACTGAGATTTCTATCCGTGTGACTATTATTAAACGTTCCGAAAGCATTAGCACCGCAAAGGAACAATAATCCCTGTGTTGTGTTGTTTTCAGTTGCTCACATGCCTGTGCTTCAGTGCTACACGCTCATTTCTCAGAGCAAATACATTTCTTAACATGGGGGTGGGGGGAGTCTCACACTGTGAGGTGAATATTAAAGATTACATCACTGCTTTCAATCAGGTGGAAAATCTCAGGGGTCTCCGTCACACATTTTTTTCATTTTTTAAAAGTTTACTTATCTGAGCAAGACTCATATAACAGAGGCACTTTAATCTTAAATCTGAAGATGCTTTTTTTTTTTTTTTACCACAAAAAAATCTAATTTGTGGAAGTGAGCAGATAGGTAAGGCTTCTTCCAGCCTTCAGTGATAAGAGTTCTCCAATAGTGTGCACACAGGGACTTGATCACAATCCGAGAAAACTCTACTATTTGTTTTCCAGTTATATACACCTTAGATTTTTTCGAAGTGGAACATAAAAACTCTAACTCTTAGTACTGAGTTCCAAACATCAAAATGCATTTTTAAAATATTTAAATATATTTTCATTGATAGTGGAACTGCTTGCTATGCCTATAGATTTTTAACCTTTTTTTTTTATAACCATCAAACTAAATATCTTGATTGTGACTGCACTGACTATGGGGTGAAAACAGAACTTGAATTTAACTGAGCTGAATAATGACACTGCTGCCTTCTGTAGTGCTGCTTATAGCTAAATTGAACTTGTTTCATAATTGATAAACAGTTATTGAATGTTTGGAACAACACTGAACTGACTTAAGCTGAATAATGACACTATTTCTTTTTAGAGCTGCTTTACAGCAGAATTTGAATCTCTCCCATGTTTGATACATTACTGATTCTGTTATTTTCTTGTTTATTACTGTAAAGCTGCTTTGAAAAACCTGAATGAGAAATTGTAAATATTTAGTCCATCGGGATCTACACAACGATCTTTGTATTCTGTGATACTAATAGACAAGCCTCCCGCAGCCTCCTCCACTAACACAATGCATCAAGCTGAGAGGCAGTGGACAGCAGGCTCTGTGAGCTCTTGACATTGAACAGGACGCTGGCATTGAAGATGAAGAAAGAGCCTGGCAACCTGAATGCAGAAAGCTTTTTGTCCTGTTTATGGAGGTCAGTCAGTGAAGAGGACGCAGTAGTGTCACAAATGGCTTCCACATTGCTGCAAATGCATCACTGTGTAACTGCTAACTTGACGGTTTATGTAAATGCACACAGGGATATGGTTTTGATTAAGGAGGTATAAATGTATTGAAAATGCCCCTGAGTCAGTTAATTGCATTTTAAAGTCTCCAGTGGCTCCATCAGGAAAATAACTTTAAGATATGAGGCCATACCGTGGCCGAGACAGAATATTCCTGTAACTTAATACTAGTGGCTGGAATACTAATACAGCCATTTTCCTTGGAGAGTATTTACTACCTTATAATTCCCTTAATGTAAAGCATGCTTAATTTGTCTGCGCACACTAATGACTAAAGGTGAATTTAAAGCTTGAAATGACTACACTGCGTGATCAGATAACAAATTAATTCATGATTACGAGATAAGATAACATTTTAAAGTATTGACAATTGGCGAAGCTAATTTAAAACTGTAGCTGGATAAGCAACAAGATACACATAATCTACAGCAGTTAAGCCATAATAAAGCAACACTTGATAAAATAGTTAGCAAGAATACTAAAAAAATTGTTAAAAAGAATTATAATAATTTACTGTATTTAAATACAATAAATCCAATTATATAATATACAGTAATATATATATATATATATATATATATATATATATAAAAATCTATAATATGAAAAAAAGATTGTATGAAATTAAAAGGCTTTATACTGGGTATCACATAACAATTACATATAAAAAAGAGGCCTGTATTAAATGTAAACCATTAGCAGTGATATTTTCCAGCAAAAAGTCTTCTGCATTATATGTCTGCTCGCTGCATCCTTAAATTGATGCGTCATGACACAGTGCTTTAATTTTCAGTTTGCACACAACAGTGTTACCTATGATATTTGACGCTTTGAGACATAAGACTGTGCATAGTTGTCAGTAGTCCTACACTAGTGGCTAATTCTGAGACAATCTCCAGATTCGCTGTAGATAATTGAGTTTTAAGGCCAGGGGTCCATAAGCCACACATGTGACACATGCACATTCCACATTAATCAGAAATGTGAAACATGGTAAATGGGGTGCAAAATGTGTGCTTTAATTTTCAATTTGCATAGACTGCATACACATGCGTAACCTACGGCATGTGACTCTAAGACATAGGCCTATATTTAATAAATAAGACCTTGCATAGATGTTTCCTTTGCTAATGTCCTATTTTGACTCAGTCTCCAGATTTATTGTGAATGATTGGACTTGAACGCAATGGGTTCATGTAAGCCACAGATTTGTCAAAAAATTACACACTAATCAGAAACGTGAAACATGGTAAATAGGGTGTAACGCATGATATTTTACTCTTTAAGAACCATAAACTTCAATAAATAAACCAAGGATAGTTATTTCCTTCACTGATTTCCTAATCTGACACAATCAGCAGCTTTATTGTCAATAACTTGGCCCATGGGTTCATATAATCCGCACATGTATCACACTTACACACTAATCAGAAATGAGAAACATGGTAAATGGGGGTACCTGTGCAATATGTGTGCTTTAATTTTCAGTCTGCAGTCTGCAGTCACATTTGTGACATTACCTATGACATTTGACTCTTTAAGAGACACAAACTTTAATAAATAAACCATACAAAGTTATTTTCTTCGCTAATGTCCTATTCTGACACAATCTCCAGCTTTATTGTGAATAACTAGGCTCGAGGGTCATGGGATCATATAACCCTGCAAAAAGTGTCACATGAAAATTGCACATTAATCAGAAATGTGAAACATGGTAAACTGGGGGGGTACCTGTGCACAATGTAGCCTATTAGTTATAATGTGACATAAACAACAGTGATGTAGCATCGCTAAACGCAACATCACTGTTGTTTATGTGTCATTATAACTAAAATGGCTTGTTACTGGAAAAACAGCTTGTTACTGGAAATCGTACTTTGTTTATGAATAGTTGTGGTACTGTTATAAAATGTGGTTAAATAATAATATTGCTACGTAGTAAGCTACTTAGCTGTAAAATGTTATACAGGCATGCTTACCTGGCAAGGTATTGTCCAGAGGAGGGCAGCTCATGTTTATTGGGCTTGTCGAAGCAGTTGACCATGTTCTGGATAAGACCCAGGTCTGGTCTCACCATGGTCGCAGCATATACAGCCCTGCCAATGAGCTGCAGGGTATCCCTAATGTAGAAGTTCAGAGGCTTGCGATTGACCTCCCCATAAGCCAGAAGACCCAGGGGGGAGCCAATGGAGTGTAGAGAATCCAGACTAAGAGGGTATCCCATGATCCAGTGCATTGGGGGCAACGCAACACTCAACTGGTGGGCGCTGCGCAGCACCCTGGCTGTACATTCAGGATCAGAGCCGAAAAGCACCACAGAAGACGCCGGAGCAGAGGGAGTCCTGCTGAGGAGCTGTGAGAGGAGCTCCATTACCTTGTCTTCGCTCAAGTTTTTCTCCAGTCTGGACAGGTTGAGGGTCTCCCACATGTGCCAGTGGGCTCCATTCAAGCCCAGATGGCCCCGCTGTTCAAGTTCTTCTAGTATTCCCGTGTTCCCACCTCCCGGACAAAGAATGGCCGCTCCGCCCTGCCAGCCTCCCTTCAGCAACACCGCCAACAGCAGCTCCGACAGTCCAGGAGGGGGTGTACGTGTCATCATCTGTAAATGGAAGCGGTTCTGAAAACAGAAAACATATACAGTTGGGTCTAGCTGCAAACAAATATATGCAGTGCGTTTTCCAGTGTGAAATGTGGCACTGTGTTTTGTTACACACGAGCAGATTGTGATCCAGTGTTTCAGAGCAGCTTGGTTTACAGAAAATGCTGCTCCACTTGAACTGAGTTTTGGTTGCTTATAACGTGCATTTTGGGGAAGCAACATGCACCAACTGTCTTTCCAAACTGTTGTCAACAGAAGAGAAGCTTTAAGACAGGGGTGTAAAACTCAGTTCCTAGAGGGCAACAGCCCTGCAGAGTTTACGCCTGTTTCACACATACTCCGTCTGCAGTGCGTTTGCGTTGCGTTTTTTTTATGCACCCATGTTAACGGATTAGAGCTTTCACACTGCACGCGGCTGCGGTCCGTCAGTGCGTTCCAGGTGCGGTGCGTCTGCAGCAGTGCAGCGATCGTTTACGCACCGAGTCTATTTTCGCTGTGCTGCACACGCTGAATTAAAGTGACAGCGCTTTGTTCGCGGTAAAAATTAACATGGATTGAGACTGAAATGTAGTAATTTCACAATAAACAGATATAATTAAAGTCTGCTGTGTTTCACAGGCTTTTTGGCTAGGTTTAAAACAAATAAAAGTGCACTTTTAGATATACAAGGCAACATATGCACTTGTATCTTGTGGAGGTAGAAAAACAAAGTTCTTTAAGACCCGCTGGACTGTTTGTAATAAAGATTTAAATGTAAAAGGCACGAGAGCCGACTGTTTCTGTCAGTGGTAAGTTTTAATTTAAAATATTTGTGATAACCTAACACAAGAAAGCTATATGCTGTATTCAAATGTGTTTCCACTTGCTTGAGCAACTTAATATACACATCTAAAAGCCAAATGCATTTAAATATGCTGTTTATATTAACTGAGTTTAAACGTGAATATATCTATGAAAGATTGTGTTAACTGTACTGTGATAAAAGAGGATCCCAATGCTGAAAAAACACTTTCAGTATAGGCTAACTACATTTGGATTTGAAATCAAAATAATGGATAAATGTTGTGTTTGTGGTAAACAGCCGCGGATCAGGAGCGGACTGCAAACGCATCCTGTGTGAAAGCACAATGAGTCCGTGCTGCTTCTGCACCGCATACGTAACGCACTCGGACCGCATACGCACTGCAGACGGAGTATGTGTGAAACAGGCGTCAGTTTCAACCCTAATTAAACACACCTGATGCAGCAAATCAAGTCCTTCAGGCTTATTTGAAAACTACATGGTATGTGTTTTGGAGCAGGATTGGAACTAAACTCTGCAGGGCTGTTTTGCACCCCAGCTTTGCTCCCTGCTCAATGGTTTAATGGTTAAACAGCCATAAATATAAATATTGTAATTTTACAGTTGTACTGTATATTATTTTATTATGATATTTTAATACTATTTTTTATTTTAAAATTAAATCTTAATATAGTACTATTTCTCATTTGTTTAATATTTTTTATTTAGTAATAATAGGCTAATAATCAATAAAACAACAACAACAATAGTAGTAGTAGTAGTACTAGTAGCAGTAATAATAATAATAATAATTTATAGTCATGATATATTTATTTTTGGCCAAATTGTGGAGCCCCGCAAACAAACAACAAACCTGGAGCTAACAAAAAGGCATTTTAAATTGCAAATACAATTTTTTTTAGAGATTAAAAAAACAAGCGCAACAAAACTGTTGAACACACACATGCACACATTTTACACTGCAATTACAATTTGTATTAAAAAGAAATAAAATTGCAATTAGATAATGTCTCCACACTGACTCATCAAAACAAAAAACAAACACCACCAAAAAATACAGATATCTTCAGGCTGAAAATGCGTATTGTATTCCCTAATGACTTTACGTTTGAATAAGTAAAAGGCAAGTCTGGGGAGAGTGTTAGATCTCCTGTGACTTCCATCTCCCAAAGCTGCCTTATAGGCAAACAGAGGAATATATTACTTACTCTGAACTTATGATGACCTCATACTCAAGAACGCCGAACACCACACTTGTTTTGATGCAATAAAAACCACTTGAATAAAAACCAGACACTAAAACAGTGAGGAAGAGCCGTCAGCTCTCATCTGAAATAGCTCCTGGCCATTTCTATACAGACACTCTGCTGTTTTTGATGTGGACTGACAGGGAGGCGTGCATGAATGTGCCGTGAGAGTGAAAGATTGGATGCTTGGGTGTTCTGAGGGGGAGAGTGACTGTTTGAACCTAGTGGGGGGCTGCAGCGCTGAAGAGGAGTCCCCACGCAAAGTTAAAACCTGTGTGACTGGAATACCATTACCGCCAGCGGCTCTGACACGCGTCCCTGTGACTTTCACTGCTACTTAGGGCAGAAGAATTAGCACGCACGCTGACGACTCCATGCGGTGATGCCGAACCGGATGAATTTGAAGAAGAAAGATAAAAACATTCATTTGGTCTCGAAGTTCTGCTCTGCTGAAACAAAAGAATAGGGCTTCAAAAAATAGAAATGGACCAAGGGGGTCCCAGGGTTGTGTTGTGTACATATGGGAGCTTAGATAAGAAGAGAGAACGGGGTCAGGCTTATCTTTTATTTACCAGTAAATCCAGGTGATGCCAGGTGAATAGCAAACAAACACGCAAACAAACAAACACCTTCTATGTGAGGGCAAACTTTCAGCCTTGAGGCCTCTCATTGCTCAATCGATCTGAAAACAGCTGCTCCTCCAAACAATACCTGCGCCCGCTAGGACTTTACCCTTCTCACGTCTAAATGGATCCACAAGCTGACAGCATCTGAGCAGCATGAGCAGTTTGATTTGTTCTCCCCGTCTTGGAAGTTTAACGGGAAATGGCTATTTCCATTTCCACTTTTCCCACACCTTGCGAGCAATTTTCACAATCTGTCTTAACACCGGGGGGAAATAAATGGGTGCTATTTTTTTACCTGACGTCTCATAAATGGTCCAAATGCTGTAGAGTAACATTTCATTAATATCTAATACGGCAGCATACAGGTTTTGCAGACTAATACAAACAGTAGTTTGGCCATCAAATTATGGTGCAGGTGTGGAGGACGGACGTGCTGAATCTATCTGTCACTCTCATACCGCAACGACACCTGATCCATAAACAAACCATAATTGAGCAGAGAAATTGGAAATTACTGCCTATCTTCCTGAAACAGACGGCTAATGTCTAGTAAAACCCAATGATTTCTGCTCTGATAGTTGATGATTTGGTGAGGTACCTAATTTTGAAATTATGGTATTTTTTATACATTCTGCACTTAATTATACAAAATTACAAAAAAGGTGACTGACAATTCAGATGCATGCCCACTGAATAGCAGGGATGTGCAAAACTACAAATTTTCATAAATTACTACACAGTGGATTGACAGAATGACTAATAGTTGTTCCAAACCTGCATGACTTTTTTTGTGAAACAAAAAAGAAACCGTTTTGGTTACCACTGACTTCTATAGACCTTTTTCACATTTCCGGGTTTCTCAGCAGCAGAAGTCGTCATAGTTGGGTATACTTTGAGAGCTGTGAATGGGAGAGTACCACCAATATATTTTTTGCATTCCCATTTGCTCAAACAGCAAAAGAAACACTCAACGATAGTGTTTTCATGACTTTCAATAAAAGGAAAAAAAAACTGAGAGAGACTGACAACAGCAGTCAGAAGAGAGAACGATGTCAAATTTACCATCCCTCCCATAGACGCTGCATTAGAAACACCATCACATTAGCGTTAACTAGTTTTTTTTTTGTAATTTGATGCAAAGGTGATATAATGCAAAGTATTGCGTTGTAAACCCTGTTGAAAAAAACAGCATATACTGGTTATGTTTTGAAGCATGGCTGTTGGTTTGAGCTGGTTTAAGCTGGTCCTTAGCTGGTCATGAGCTGGTTTAAGCTGGTTAAGTGCTGGTCTTGAGCAGGAGCTAGTTGCTTAGGACCAGCACAAAACCAGCACATGACCAGCTTAAACCAGCTCAAACCAGCTTCAAAACATAGCCTACCTAACCAGCATACACTCTTAAAAATAAAGGTGCTTCACGATGCCATAGAAGAACCTTTTTGTCTAAATGGTTCCATAAAGAACCTTTAACATCTGAAGAACCTTTCTGTATCACAAAAGGTTCTTTGTGGCAAAAGAAGGTTCTTCAGATTATAAAAAGGTAAGAAAGAGAGGGTTCTTTAAAGAACCTTTGACTGAATGCTTCTTTGTGGAACCAAAAATGGTTCTTCTATGGTATCGCTTTAAGAACCTTTTGAAGCACCTTTATTTTTAAGAGTGTATGCTGGTTTTTTCCAACAGGGAATGTACATGCATTTTTTAAAATATAAAAATATATATTTA
>NW_015540881.1:2008271-2019781 GCF_001515605.1 Sinocyclocheilus anshuiensis | reverse complement strand
AAAAACTTTTGAGGATTTATGATGCTGATGATTGAAACGCGTTATCACAATCTTGTGAAAAGGGTCCATTGTACAGACAAAACAAAACACTGAAACATTTCTCAAAATATCTTCTTTTACGTTTTACTGTAAATTATGGCAGAAATGTATTTTTTTAAAAACGATCCCTTAAAGGAAACCCTGCATAATATGTTTTTGGGTAATTTCCACCACATGGGTTTCTTAGGGCACTGCAGTTGACACAGGGTAATTATCCTGAGCTGTGACATGGAAAGGCAGAAGGTAAGAAAAACCCATAGGAACCCATGTTTAAGTCCTCTGGTAAAATATCTACTATTTCATCAGAATTAAAGGCTAATTTCGAAAGGCTATTAATGGTGAAAGATGTTTTAAAGAATCAGATGGTCTATGACAACTGGCAGAAGGGGCTAACGGGGCCATGCTAACCAGACTAATCTAGAGCCCTTGGGTCTTGCTTTCAGAAACAGCCTAAGGGAGCGTAACAGAATGAAACAGAACTCAGGTGTCAAGATCTTTCTAAATGCAAAATTATTTTTAACTTGACATGCCACATCAAAAACACAACATTTGGGGTGCAAAACATGACGCAACAGCCTAAAATTTCTATCTGCATGTATACACAGACTAACATTTAAAAAACAGCGGAGACCGCACAGACCATGACAAATGTTACCGTAAATGTCAGATATTCAACAAATAATTAGGCTAAATATCTATAACCTTTAATATCACACAAATATCAGAGTCAACACAAAAACGGTAACCTTGGGATTCTGCTAAATAATAGAACATTGTTCACATCAGGCGATCTGAAGCCTGATAGTAATTGTCTTGACATTTATATGTGGACTTGTTAACAGAAGCTGTGTTTTGATGCAGTGCTTTAATATAGATTAATTTAAAGACCAATTCCCTGAGGCAAGACGTTTGCAATGCTAAAATCTGCTCTGAAAAGAAGCTACAAAAATCAAATCAGACATTGTCGACCTCACTAATTCAGTAATTGGTTTGTGGGCGACTAGTAAACCATCCTGACTCATCCTTACTCTGTAATCAACTTTTGGTATTTTTTTCATCTTCTTAGTTCCACAATGTTGTGCCAAAGTGCTTTAATGTCGTAAAAACTGCTTATCTTGATATAAAATTCTGCCTCACAATGTTTTGAGGAAAGAAATACGATGGCAGACAGAAATGTGAGGGAAAGATACATCAATACAGCTTCTCCTCTATTAAGAGTGACAGTAACTTAATTAAGAAAGACCACTGTGGGAACTGGTAAAGATTTGCCAACGTGAATAATTTTGAAATACCTACACAGGCATGCAAAAAAACAAATGTCTAATTACAGATTGAAAATGAGACTCTCTTTGGATCTTTGACTGACATCTGAAGAGGATCATGCGGGGATAAAGAAGTGATTTATGCAATATATTATTATACATATAAATTTTTTGGGGTATTATGACCTGAGGAGTGATTTATGCTCATGTATCTACACTATTTATGTAAATTAGTCTAGAAAAAAAGGGTTTAGCATAATTAAAAACGGTGAGCAGCTTATATATGTGATGTCAAGAGTAGCTATCATGCTTCATAAAGTGTTCATGTGGCTTGAAAGCAATGCTTAAATACTTGCTCAATCTGCCATATTGAGTGGCGCCCCCTAGTTAGCCACATTATTAGGCATAAGCGTGTGTTAGCAAATGTGTGACATCCCAAGTCTCCAATTGCACCCGAGGCTCACTTCAGCATCAGATAAGCAGAGAGATGGAAGCTCTTCATAATCGCTGCATTATCATCAAAGTGCTTCATGTCTTGTTTTACATTTCTGATTTGCTATGATAACCATTAAAAACATGAAAGAAAAGAAAAACTTCTGATGCACAGTGTCCACTAATAAAACTAATTTTTAACCTATCAATGTATGATGTAATATCCGAGCCACTATGGATGACAACCTTTACCCATGATTCTGTGTGACTGTCTTCGCTATATGTCTCTGGCTACATCCAAATATGCACTTCCTTATGATATATTAGGTGAAAAAGAGAGAAAAAGACCATCCAGATTACATTTACACTATTTAGAACTTACTTTTTTAACAGTTGCAAAGTACTTATTCAAAATAATACTTAGAGAATCATGCAGTTTTGAACTTTCACGAGGATAATTTAATATTGTGTGTGTTTGTGTGTATGTATATATATAAGCTTTCAATTGATGTATGGTTTGTTAGGATAGGACAATATTTGGCAGAGATACAACTATTTGAAAATCTGGAATCTGAGGGTGCAAAAAAATCTAAATATTGAGAAAATCGCCTTTAAAGTTGTCCAAATGAAGTTCTTAGCAATGCATATTACTAATCAAAAATTAAGTTTTAATATATTTACAGTAGGAAATTTACAAAATATCTTCATGGAACATGATATTTACTTAATATCCTAATGATTTTTGGCATAAAAGTAAAATCAATAATTTTGACCCATACAATGTATTTTTGGCTATTGCTACAAGTATACCCCAGTGACTTAAGACTGGTTTTGTGGTCCAGGGTCACATATATATCAATGCTTATATTTTGTAGAAACAGCAATAGGAAGGCACTCTCACTCTCTATCTCAAAAAAAAAAAAAAGAATTATTATATACTTTTTTATGGTAAAGAAAGATTCATATTTTGTTGCTTTGTGCTTTAATAATTTAGGAATCATATGGTTAATTGATTTCTTTATGAATTAGGCGTGATAAGTGATAATCAATTGCACTGAGATCAGAATGCTAAAAATGCTATATGTGTCAAAAGCTGTGACTAAAACGGCATTTTAATTTTCTTATCTTAACTGTGCATATGTGGTACAGGAATCAGAACTTTATATGGTGTAATGATGAAAGGGAAACCAAAGCCAAGAAACTCAAAGCTCAGCTCTTTTAGCAGCTGCCAGTGTGAGCATTTTGCCCCAAACTGTGATTGTTTTCCTCTCCAAGGGCGGAAAGTGTTTTTTTTTCCTTGTTACTGCTGCTTGTTACATTTTTTTTGTGTATATCACTACATCACTGTCCTGTGTGCACCGCTGCGCCCAGTTTGCATCTGAAATATAATGGTATTTCTGTGTTATTAAATGTTAGTTGCCTAGACTCTGAACTGTTATTAGTCTTGATTACATTTCCATATCTTGTTTGCTCCACAGTGACCCTAATACGACACGGCAAAAATGTCCCATTCTGTGAGTGAAAGGAAAGCCCATAAATTTAGAACTCCATAGGATAGAAAACAGCACTGTAATGAGGCTTTGAAATCAAAATATATATTTTTTTACACTTTATAATAGGAGCGATCACTCACATTAGGCCTGGTGAATAGTGCACTGCGCACTCCCACTGGGCGATAAAGTAATATTTGAAAATGAAAGCCATTTGGGGAAATGTGAGTTTATGAATGAGGTGATTTACCAAATGATCCTGTCCAAATTCACCAGAACAGAATCTTAAATATCCAGCAGCGCACGCCAGAGGAATGAGTCCTCAGTGAAGGTGCGAAAGCTGTCAGACAGCAAAACAATGAGTTTAACCAATTCTTTGGACATTAGTTTGACGTATTACTCGAGAAATTAGATTACAATCATAAAGCTTCATCTATTACTTTTTCATTAAATCGCTACAAAGGCTGGCAAAATATGCGCGGCTGCCTGGTTGGGAATTAGATATACCATTTCAGATATTCCAACAGTGAACTTTAAAACGTCTTAGGAATAAACTTTAGCAGTGGGTTTTCATGCGAAAAAAGTTTCAGTTAATTGCAAAGACAGTCCTTGAGGAGCTGTGATTTAGTGCTGTGCTCAAGTTCGTAATGTTGACAAAGCAGGATTGCGCTCTTACTAACTCTCAAAGGTCTGGGTCATCCTCACAAGGTTTGGTCACAGTATTTAAAGAAGTATGTTATTCTGCCTCAATGCCAAACAGTAAACAAAATATAAATAAATAACCAACTCATCTGCCCTGCCTCCATCTGCCATTGTTTGGACATGCAGGTAGCCCCGTACCAAGCTCTCGTCATTGGTTCAATCTGAAACTGACATGTTGGACTGCATAAACTGCAGTGTTTACACTTTTTTGGGTCCCACTTTATATTAAGTGGCCTTAACTACTATGTACTTACATCAAAAAATAAGTACAATGTACTTATTGTGTTCATATTTTATTGCAAAACACTTTTGCTGCTATTGAGGTGGGATATGGGTAAGGTTAGGGACAGGTTTGTTGTTATGGGTAGGTTTAAGGGTGGGTTAAGGTGTGAGGGATGGGTCAACAGTGTAATTATAAATGTAATCACAGAAATTAATTACAGAATTAATTACATGCAGGTATTTTTAAAATATAAGTACAAAGTAAAAACATGTATGTACACAATAAGTGCATTGTACCAAATGATTCATTTAAATGTAAGTACATAGTTAAGGCCACTTAATATAAAGTGGGACCCTTTTTTGAACTACTTATTATTGTGTCTGCAAATTGGGATAGAAAGTATGGTCCCACTTTATATTAGGTGGCCTTTACTACTATGTACTTACATAAAAAATTAAGTACAATGTACTTATTGTGTTCATATTGTATTGCAAAACACTTTTGCTGCTATTGAGGTGGGATACGGGTAAGGTTAGGGACAGGTTTGGTGGTATGGGTAGGTTTAAGGTTTAAGGAATGGGTCAACATTGTAATTATATATGTAATTACAGAAATTAATTACAGATGTAATTACATGCAGGTATTTTTAAAATATAAGTACAATGTAAAAAGATGTATGTACACAATATGTGCATTGTACCAAATTATTCATTTAAATCATTTAAAATTGAAAGTAGTTAAGGCCACCTAATATAAAGTGGGACCGAAATTATTTTATCCCCTTGAACAACATTTTTAAATACACATTTTACAATTTTATGATGGGAAAAAAGTACTAAAAAATAAACGATTATTTTTTTAGTTCTTATCGTAATTATGTCATAACACTAAAAGCTAAAATTTAATATAACAGAACACTGATAAAAATAAATTGAATGTATTAATATCATAATTAGATCCCTTTGGGAAAGTTATCTAAGTACAATGTAAAAAGATGTATGTACACAATATGTGCATTGTACCAAATTATTCATTTAAATCATTTAAAATTGAAAGTAGTTAAGGCCACCTAATATAAAGTGGGACCGAAATTATTTTATCCCCTTGAACAACATTTTTAAATACACATTTTACAATTTTATGATGGGAAAAAAGTACTAAAAAATAAACGATTCTTTTTTTAGTTCTTATCGTAATTATGTAATAACACTAAAAGCTAAAATTTAATATAACAGAACACTGATAAAAATAAATTTAATGTATTAATATCATAATTAGATACCTTTGGGAAAGTTATCTAAATAATTATCTAAAGACAAAATAAAAGTATAATGAAAATCTAATTATATGTTCCTGCTGCTCATCCAAAAAGTGCCTACTTAATTGACTTCTGTTAAGTCAGCCTGATAAGAAAAGGTTAACGGTAACTTTTCTGTTTAATTGTAACAAGTTTGAATGCTATTAGTGTTCCGATGGCCAGACGAGACCTTTTCACCAGAAGTAAAATGGACACAGATTAGACGTCTTCCCACTGACACCTCTACCAAAACAAGTTCCTCAGTTACAGTAAATCTACACATAAAGTATGCTTGGGAGCAATTTGTTCAAACCAACATGCTCTGAATCCTGATTTCCCACACTCTCTGGATTTGGAACAGTGTTCAAAAATCCTTTTAACTGTGATGTAAATAAATGCACAGAGCCGTGTTAAACTTTCAGATCGCTAAGAAGTTCATTAGAATTACCTCCGCAAGGCGTGCGCTGCGTTTTGCTCAATTAGCAAGGAAAGCACTAGGCAGCGAGAGCTGCCATCCACAGTCAGCCTGAAGTGCATTGAAATCCTCTCTCTGTATATGCAGCCCGCTCGGCCCAGCCTCATCTAAGTGCTTCGTATGCAAAGCTGCTCTCAGAATGTTGACTGATAGCATTTGGAACGTGCAAAGGACATCACAAGTGAAGAGTAATCTTTTCCGGCTTTATGCAAAAATATCTTCAGTGAAACACGCTATCTGATTCAAAGCCAGGCTGGCGGTTAGGCCTGCTCCACGGTGGGCTTCAGAAAAGATCCTAATATATGATGCATGACGAGTAATGTGTCCCAGGATTAATGGCATGATTAATTATCCATTAATAATTGATACAATTTTAATTAACTTGAGGATAAATTTATGATTTAAGAAACCCTTTTAAGCCTGACCCATGAAACGTTGCTACATGTAAGTTGATGGTGTCACTAAGAAACTACGATATAAAAGATATAAACTGACTTTATTATTGCTAATGGCTGAAAAGTCAATTATGATGATGGCTTGTGATAAAGTGAGAGGATTTAACAAAATATTGTTTCTTCTGTGGGTGTCTTTCAATTAAAAACGTAGCTTTACGACAGCTGCTTTTAAGCTCATGTTCCAATTGCTCAGTTTTGGAAAGTGCCGCAGCACCTCTCTGTTGTCATCACTGAAATTCCCTAATCCAAAGACTATTGGACTGTTCTTTGCAAATAATGATGATTTAATGCTTGGATCAGTCATCCCTTTTCAAGGTTTGGTTGACATTTACATGGTTGCTGCTCAAAAAAAATAACATTTTGCAATCGATGTCTGAATACGGCAGGCTTGAATCCTCCCCGGAGGTTGGAATGCCAAAAAACAGAGTCTGTTGGTGGGTGGAAATTGATCAGGCTGTGGTGAGATGAAGGCCTCTGGTTGATGGCTTTGGGAGGAGTATATAAAACTCTGGAACAGGACATATGAATGTGAAGATGATCTAAAATTCAGCAAAAAAGAGAGTGGTTTTCTAGGATATAGGTGATTTGATGGATATATTGCTCTGAGGCCGAAGGCAATGAATTTCGGAGAAGGTGTATCATTTGGGACTAAAGGCAGATAGCGGTAGAGCATAGCGGTAGAGCTAGAGTTGTCTTTGTAAGTCTTCTGGACTGAAGTATTCATTAGACTCTCTTAAAGTTCAATGGGCTTTTCAACCCATTTTATGGCAAGAAAAAACAGATATGATTATTCACTCCCAAACATAAAGGCAGCTATTTATTAAAATTAGGGCTGTCAATTTAATGTTAATTTGGCAGGATTAATTATGGAAAAAATGTGTTAAAGTTATTAACCCATTTTTAATACCAGACGTGTTTGTCATCTTGTTCTAGACTGAATGCCATTGCTGACAAAAATGATGCAGGACGATGACTTGCTCTGTCATGTAGGCTATATTGGAATACATTTATATGCCCCTAAAAATCAAGATATGAGGGCAAAAAAATTTCACATTTGGGCATGAATGCCGTTTTTTTTAACGAATATCTGCACAATTGCAAATGTGATACTGATTTCAACAGTTTATTAAACAAGGAGTTCATATTGTTACATGTTAGATGCGATATTGTCTGTTTGCTCAATTTCTATTCTATTCTAATCAAATTATTTTGAATCATTCTATTTCTTTCTAAAGCTATTTTTTTGTTATGTCTATTCAATGTTTTTCTCATTTAACACAATAATAACTTTATCTGTTGTGAGGCATTTTCTCAGCTCAAAACATCAATTAGGTTAAAAAAATAAATCAATAATTGTTCGGCAGCCCGGAACAAATTCATATTTTTATGTATATTATGTATATAAAATAGTATATCTATAACCTTCTTGCAGACCCCTCTTGAAACCCTCTTTGAAAACCCCAATTAAACACAAAACCAATATCTATATGCAATGACATGTCTAATTTGCCAAATGATGGTTTGTTTTTCTTTTTTTAACAAGAGTAAATACCAGAGAAACAAACCACAAATAACAAAAGGACAAACCTAAGAAGAAAAATAAGACATTATATGCAAGTTACTTTTCCTGGAACATCTTTTCTGGTTTAAGAAATGTTTTCATCTACAATCTATTCAAAGTAGTTGGTGGCTTGATGGATTTCCAGTGGAATAAAATATGATGGCTAGCTAATGAAGAGATGAAGGCTGTGATATTTGTATGGCATTAAATGTAAAATCTATTTATAACTGTAAAAGCAATAGTTTTACCTGTCAAGGCTTTGCATTATCCTCGTGCAGGGCATCTAAACCCTCATTAAATCATGATGAGTGAGTGATTCATTATTAAGTGTTTCATAATGCCTGTGGTTTTAAAGGTGAAGCTGTAAATAAATACGGGCAGTTGACGTCTGCACCCTTTAGTCCTATACACGCCTATAGACACGTCTATATGGGGGGGAAAATAATGTTATTGGAGATGTCAAGGCAGAGCAGGTCATGTTTTCAGATTCCCTTGAAATGGCAAACGGTAAACTAAAAAAAAAAAGATGAAAGTTAACAAGAATTCTGATAGCCAAGCAATGTGCATTTAGGGGGCTGGACAACCTTGCAAGAAGGTGCAGGGAGGCACAAAAGGTAATTCAGCACAATGTCTGCAATCATCAGCAACACACAGCCAACAGTAAGTGAGTCTGACAGAGCTGAATAAACACTTCCATGCGGCTGTCTCCGCGTATCCCCGGTTAACACTGAGAGTATCTTAGGAGACAAGCTCCATATTGCACTGTAACGGCAAAAACATTAAAAGCTTGAGGTCGACCCAGCTTCAGGCACATTACATTACTGGGAAAACATTTTTTAGTTATCTGAATGCGGGTGGATTTTAATGAATCTGTAGGTGAAAAGTCTACTGCTGCTTCAGAGAAAAACTGTGTTAATTTCTCCTTTCTCAACTGGCATTAAAAACAATAAAAGCTTTGACGAGTGATATAAATCCTAACTGCTCATAACATAAGTAGAACTAAATGTGCCGTTGGTGTTGGAAGGAATATTCCGGGTTCAATACAAGTTAAACTCAATCACTTGTACTATAATGTTGATTAACAATTAATTGCCTTACAAAATTAACTTTATCCTGTTTAAAAAAGCAAAAATCTGGGTTATTTACAAAGGAAATGAATGGGGCAAATTCAAAAACAGCAAAATTACATTTTAATCTGCACCCTTTTCCATTTTCAGAGCGTGATGATGTGCTTCCATAGTTATTAACATATTTTAATTTTTAAAAAGTTGTACATGTGTAAAAATGTACATCTATATAACATGTTACTTTGTGTTATATTACCTTAGCATTAAATGACAGAAAACTATTTAACACTGTGTTTCTAATACTACAGCTGAGGAAGTGACAACAAATTTGACATCTTTCTCTCGTTCAATCAACATAATCAATCTCTCTATATTTGTTCCTCTTTTGTAAGGTCATAGAAATCATGGATTTTTTCTTTTGTCATTGCAGCAAATGGGAATGCAAAAGTTATATTTGTTTTATAGTTTCCGTTACAACGACGATTTCCATGTCTGAGAACCTCAACAATGTGAAAAAGGTATGAGAAAAATGACTTACTAACTTTTTATTTTTTCCTTCCAGATTTGTTTATTGGTTTTAGGTTAAGCGTTAACAGCATAGATAAACATTACTAAACATACTAACAACCATACAAAAAAAAAAAAATTAAAAACAACTTTACTAATACTCAATTTTAACAGAAAAAATATGTAAAGTTATTTTATAAAAGGCTTGTAACAAAGCCAACCAATCTCCTTTTTTGTTTTATTTTTTAAGGAGCAAGAAAACAAGTCGAAATAATTTTTTTGTGGTAGACATCATGCATGCCACAGATGCTGTCAACTGAACTTAAAGGGGTCATATGATGCTGAAAAGAACATTATTTTGTGTATTTGGTGTAATGAAATGTGTTTATGCGGTTTAAATAGTAAAAAAACCACATTTTTTACATACTGTACATTAACTCTTAACTTTTATAAAGAATATCTCTTTGGATTTGAGACTTTAGCCTTTGCAACTTTACAGTTCTTCTTTATACACCAAGAGCTTGTAACACTCCAAAGAGAAAGGAAAAATTGAAATCGCATCATATGACCCCTTTAACTTAACTTGTTCTACACTCTGAATAAGTGCAGGAGCGTATTTTATGAACGGATGCAAGTTAAATAAGGCCGGATCTCTCCCACAGAAAGTGAAATCCCTCACTTACAGCTTAACTGAGGCAGAGGCATTTTTGTGCGGATGGGCGGGAGTGCATGCACAGTTATTAATAAGCATGATAGCAGAGCTGCGTTTGTGTGCCTCATGCATGATGGGAACGGTTGTCACATCTTCTGTCTTGTTATCTAGCCCAAGTCTTTTTTTTTCCCTATCCCTTCAAAAAGGTGGAAGATAATTGAAACATACTCACGAAAGAGTTGGGTGAAAAAGATAAGACAAAACTAATGGAAATAAAAAGAAGAGGGAGAAGAGATGGAAAATGACTTACAGAGAGATTTACAGACTTACACACAGAAGGGAACTTTGCATCAAAAGTACCCATAGTGCTAAACTGTAATACCCACTTATGCAAATCTCTCCCCCATTCAGAATAGATGCCGTTTGTAGGTTCCCATGCCAAAACGAACAGACGCTGCTGTTTCTCTTTCTGTGTGTTTTCTCCATCATCAAAGCAATCAGAGAGGCTATAAGATTGCAGATTGAGATATAGACCTCAGCCAGAGCCAAGCCGAGTAGATCCTTCAAAGGAAAATTGATTTAAAATGTCAGTTAGATGATCTAACTGATAAAAAGATCAACAGACTGTTCATTGTTTCGCTATGAGCAGTGAAGTACGCTATGATTAGCACAATGAAAACAGCATCAAATATTCATATTTCATTCCATAAAAAAACAAGAATTAGCCACTCTGGAGAGGCATCATTGGCATCAGTGCAGCCTGGTCAGCGCTGTGCCCACCATAATGCTGCCAACAGCCAAAATAAAGACAATGAATCATTTCTGTCATGAGATCTGAACGCCAGAGAGATTCGTTCAGCGAAGCGCCGTATTCAGAAGCAAAGTGAAAACTCAATCACTTTATATTGAGAGATCAGGCACCACTTCAAAGCTCACCTCGGGCAGAAAGAGGGTTGAATTTTCAAAGACACATTTTAGAGCGGAAATAAGGTATACGGTTGCGGAAGAGTCATAAGTACCTCAGGGCACAGTCGTGCCACTTATCGGAAACAGACTTTTAGATTCAATTAAACTCTCATATTCTTGCAACTTCATCAAAATAGAGAAAAACTCATTTTTTACAACACATACACCAACTTGGAGCATCCCAAAACATCCCTCAGCTTACTTGCTCAATTAGTTTTGATGGGTCAGAGCATTCTCGGCTTACAGTATATGGGCATTAACCCAAATCCAGACGGTATTAAACCACATACGCGGCTGTGTATTAAATCGTATGAATGTGCTGGGGTCTGTAATGCTAAGTGCCTGGCAACACTGAGCCATCTCGGCCCCGTGAGCGCAGCTT
>NW_015540881.1:1965363-2007894 GCF_001515605.1 Sinocyclocheilus anshuiensis | reverse complement strand
CCGCATCCTTACTGTCACAGACCTCAGCTGCCCATCTGTGCTTATTTCAGCCCTGCACATGTGGGAGATTACAGACCATCTCCATAATGGAGCGATCCAGGCGGCAGACAATCACACCAGCAATGCTCTGATGATCAGCATTGTTCCGGCTGGGAATAGGTGGTGACTTGCGTGCATGTGTGCATGGCATTGTATCAACAGAAGGAGTGTAGACCACCTCTATGACTAATAAGTGCTTGCTCGCCAGGTGCTTTTAGAAATATTTATTTTGTGCAGTCCACAGAAATGGGTAATGTTGTATGGTTTACTTCAGCTATGCATTTTACACGCTGCACTGCACATGTAAATAACAGACAAGAAGGTTTTGTGCTCATTTTCCTTAAAATTAAATTTCAACACAATATGACAGCACTCCATTTTACAATGTGAGTTCTGATAATGTATCTACTGTTGCATTTCATTCTTTGACTTAGGAGCCATTTACACAGAACACGTTTTAATATTCTTACTGCAATGCTTTTCCATTGCTCCTATGTAATGTTAAGAGAAGTTCAACTTTTAAAAAAACACGTCTGTATATTACCTTTTAAATGCAAAAACACATTCTGTGTGAATGTCATTTACAGTATAAATACACTATACAACAGATCCGGTCCTTGAATTTTAATTTGAGTGCCGATATACACTGAACAGTGCTGGGACTTTTCACAGTTTGTATCACTTTGCTTGTCTGTGTTTGCATGTTCCAGACAGGCTGTGTGTAAGTGGAGGAGATTTTTTCAGTGACTCTAGCTGCAGGTTACATTGATATGACAGTAGGTGGCAACAAGTTACTGTCTTTATGAGTTATTCAGTGAATCATTCATTCAGCCACTTCATTCAAAATGCTGGTTCACACCAAAACAAGCGAGTCTTTGTCACTGAATCATTCGCTCAACCGACTGATTTATTCAGGAATGAAACAAGTGACTGGCCATACGTCTGAAATCACATACTTTCTGAGTAGGAAATTCTTTCTGAAAAGGGATTACTTTGAGACACACACATACACACACACACTGTATATATATATATATATATATATATATGTATGAATATATATAGTATGAATGCAATATGGATGTACTACATTCATTATGTGACCTACCAGCGTCAGTTGCATTGCTTGCGTCCATTGGATACACACTTCAGAATCTTGCCGGAAATTGATACTTTTTTGCCTACTGTTTTATGAATACTGTGAATTTGGACATAATACTTTGTTCACATATTGTTTTTCACCTACTATGTATTAGGGAGGTATTCAGTTTCAGATGCTGTCACTGTCTTTATGAGATTTTGAATCTTTCAGTCAAGTAATTTGTTCACAACACTGATTCATTCGGTAGTAGAGCTGCTTTACATCTGAAACTTTTTTTTTTTATAATTGATTAATTTTATGTTCCTGTTTATTTATATTAAGCTGCTTTAAAAACAATCTATATTGTATAAAGCACAATAGGAAACTATTTTCATTATCAGAGTGAAATACACATAGAAACATTATTATAGAAATATTGTGTCTGAAACATAAGTTATTCAACATTCGCATATTTTTTATTGAAAGTGTTGTACAAAATCAATATCATGCTGTCTGAATATATGAATATTCATCTGATGACTTGGTTCTCGGCCCTGGTTTAGAGATTCAAAATGTACACTGTTAAGAAACCACTGCTTTGTGGTTTCAATTTTCCAAAGGTTACTCTATTCCACGATTACTGCAAGAATTACTGCAATGGCAAAAGGTCATGCTATAACATAATGAGGGGGCATCTACAAGATAACAGTAGCTTTTCACAAATTAATGTCTTAATATAGGTGTACATGAATAAGGCCATTCTCGGTCCACTCTGAATGTTACGAACTGGAGTTTAACTGAAAAATCAACATCTGGATAGTCTCAACAGCCCTCTTGAATTAAGGATTCATTAAGCTTAATAACCTTCCAGTAGTTGTCCTCTGGTGAGCTAACAAAGGGGCATAATTGAGAAAGGCCTTTGGATTAGAATGTGATTTCATTCAAAGGGACAAAATGAGTTTTGCATGTGTTAATCTTCCTTTTGTGCTTGGGAATATTTGCTACAGAAGGGAGACAAGTTAATGAGCATTCAAGCGTAGATGAGCAGAAGAATTTTCCCGAACGAAACAGGCCCGGCATATTTGGTCAGCAAACAAAATTATTTAAGACACACTAAGAATATGGTAATCTACCCAGCGTTTGATTGGCTCTGGGGCAAATATAGTCACGCAAATGAAAAAAATATTTCATGGGAATCACTCAGATTGCAAATTCAGAGGAGTGCTCTGTAGGAGACACTAGTGGATGGCTATTTCAGAGCCGAAAGGAGACGTTATTCACCAAGGATAGAGAATATTGCTTTTGAAAGGCATTCAGACAGCATAATATCCCGGGGTTGCATCCTAAAATACATGAACATCCTTCTCCCCATGCTAGTCAGGGAAATTTATAGCATCGAATATATCTTTTAATTTGTTAAAGTAATTTGGAAAGTTAACAACTCCACAGTGATGGCATGAGCCAAGCCTTGCTCTGTCAGGAAAAAGATGGGCACTAATGAGTTCACACTTCTTGAGGGTTGTGTCGAAATGAAGCAATCATGAACATTTTGCTAATAATTTTCATTAATCACATAAATGGCCTTGGTTATGTTTTCGCCCTGGCTAAGAATAACACTATATACGAAGCGGCTTTTACAAGCAACCAGGCCATAAATGTACAAGACACAAAAGCCTTTTGACTGACACTTTATAAGATGTAGGATAAATCACGCTGTTATGAAGGAGCATCTTAAAAGATGAGTCTCTCTGCTGACCCGCTGTTCATGGCTCTTTATGCTAAATCAGGGGTGCCTTTGTTCCTTTGTGTCCATATGCTGGCAGAGTTTGACGGGAGGAAAATCTTTTGAGGTTTCCCTGCCAGGAGAAACCGCTGCAACTGGCTGCACTGCTGGAGACAGAAACAACTGGTGCGACTGGCATCCGCTCTGTTTGCTGCTTAGAATACTAACGAGAGTCAGCGCGCCTCAACCCTCAGCCCTAAACAGTGTTAGGATTGTTCCACTGGAATACATCAGGACCTCTGTGTCCGGCCCCTGGACAAAAACACCTGAAATACATGCCACATCTCTAACTCTTACAGACTTGAGCCTCTCTATGTTTCTAGATAGAACAGTGCAATATGGAAGGTTTACAGGATAAAAGAATCTGGCTAATAATTTCACATCTGGCTTATAATTTCAAAAAGACACAACTGGTATCATCTGGTGTCTATCAGCAGGTTCTTTTGTTCTTTTGCGTCTTAAACTGCTTTCCACAAACACTGCACAAAAATGAGACCGTATAGACCAGGGGTGGCGAACGTCGGTCCTGGAGAGCCGCAGCCCTGCAGAGTTTTGCTTCAACCCTATTCAAACACACCTGAACAAGCTAATCAAGGTCTGAAGGGTTACTACAAAGCTACAGGCAGGTGAGTTTTAATTAGGGTTGGAGCTGTACTCTGCAGGGCTGCGGCTCTCCAGGACCGGAGTTCGCCACCCCTGATCTATACTCTCACCGCCCTTCTCAGGTGTACGCTGGTCCGACACATGATCATTAATACTAACTCTGAGTATTACAGCCTCACTCCGAGTGCGGGCAGTGGTGTAATGTAACAAAGTAATAATACTTCGTTACAGTACTTAAGTATTTTTTGGGAATATCTGTACTTTACTTGAGTTTTTATATTTCAGCCAACTTTTACTTTTACTCCACTACATTTCCTAATTAAAATATATACTTTTACTCCGATACATTTCCCCGAAGCATATTCGTTACTTACTACAAAATAGTCAGAAGAACACGGACTGCAGGAAAGCACGTTTGACGAATCAGTGGTCTGCCGTTTGCAAGTTAGACTCCTAAAAACACCTTTGCTCACGTGCAAACAAGTCCGCGGATGTGCGCACAACCGCAGTATATATATATATATATATATATATATGTATGAATATATATAGTATGAATGCAATATGGATGTACTACATTCATTATGTGACCTACCAGCGTCAGTTGCATTGCTTGCGTCCATTGGATACACACTTCAGAATCTTGCCGGAAATTGATACTTTTTTGCCTACTGTTTTATGAATACTGTGAATTTGGACATAATACTTTGTTCACATATTGTTTTTCACCTACTATGTATTAGGGAGGTATTCAGTTTCAGATGCTGTCACTGTCTTTATGAGATTTTGAATCTTTCAGTCAAGTAATTTGTTCACAACACTGATTCATTCGGTAGTAGAGCTGCTTTACATCTGAAACTTTTTTTTTTTATAATTGATTAATTTTATGTTCCTGTTTATTTATATTAAGCTGCTTTAAAAACAATCTATATTGTATAAAGCACAATAGGAAACTATTTTCATTATCAGAGTGAAATACACATAGAAACATTATTATAGAAATATTGTGTCTGAAACATAAGTTATTCAACATTCGCATATTTTTTATTGAAAGTGTTGTACAAAATCAATATCATGCTGTCTGAATATATGAATATTCATCTGATGACTTACTGGTTCTCGGCCCTGGTTTACAGATTCAGAATGTACACTGTAAAGAAACCACTGCTCTGTGGTTTCAATTTTCCAAAGGTTACTCTTTTCCATGATTACGGCAAGACTGCAATGGCAAAAGGTCACGCTATAACATAATGAGGGGGCATCTACAAGATAACGGTAGCTTTTCACAAATTAATGTCTTCATTTAGGTGTACATGAGATCATTCTCAGTCCACTCTGAATGTTATGAACTGGAGTTTAACTGAAAATAAACATTTGGACAGTCTCTACAGCCCTCTTGAATTAAGGATTCATTAAGCTTAATAACCTTCCAGTGGTTGTCCACTGGTGAGCTAACAATGGGGCATAATTGAGAAAGGCCTTTGGATTAGAATGTGATTTCATTCAAAGGGACAAAATGAGTTTTGCATGTGTTAATCTTCCTTTTGTGCTTGGGAATATTTGCTACAGAAGGGAGACAAGTTAATGAGCATTCAAGCGTAGATGAGCAGAAGAATTTTCCTGAACGAAACAGGCCTGGCATATTTGGTCAGCAAACAAAATGATTTAAGGCACACTAAGAATATGGTAATCTACCCTGTGTTTAATTGGCTCTGGGGCAAATATAGTCACGGAAATGAAAAAAATATTTCATGGGAATCACTCAAATTGCAAATTCAGGCTAGTGCTCCACAAAAGACACCAGTGGATGGCTATTTCATCTGTATAGAGAGCCGAAAGGAGACGTTATTCACCAAGGATAGAGAATATTGCTTTTGAAAGGCATTCAGACAGCATAATATCCCGGGGTTGCATCCTAAAATACATGAACATCCTTCTCCCCATGCTAGTCAGGGAAATTTATAGCATCGAATATATCTTTTAATTTGTTAAAGTAATTTGGAAAGTTAACAACTCCACAGTGATGGCATGAGCCAAGCCTTGCTCTGTCAGGAAAAAGATGGGCACTAATGAGTTCACACTTCTTGAGGGTTGTGTCGAAATGAAGCAATCATGAACATTTTGCTAATAATTTTCATTAATCACATAAATGGCCTTGGTTATGTTTTCGCCCTGGCTAAGAATAACACTATATACGAAGCGGCTTTTACAAGCAACCAGGCCATAAATGTACAAGACACAAAAGCCTTTTGACTGACACTTTATAAGATGTAGGATAAATCACGCTGTTATGAAGGAGCATCTTAAAAGATGAGTCTCTCTGCTGACCCGCTGTTCATGGCTCTTTATGCTAAATCAGGGGTGCCTTTGTTCCTTTGTGTCCATATGCTGGCAGAGTTTGACGGGAGGAAAATCTTTTGAGGTTTCCCTGCCAGGAGAAACCGCTGCAACTGGCTGCACTGCTGGAGACAGAAACAACTGGTGCGACTGGCATCCGCTCTGTTTGCTGCTTAGAATACTAACGAGAGTCAGCGCGCCTCAACCCTCAGCCCTAAACAGTGTTAGGATTGTTCCACTGGAATACATCAGGACCTCTGTGTCCGGCCCCTGGACAAAAACACCTGAAATACATGCCACATCTCTAACTCTTACAGACTTGAGCCTCTCTATGTTTCTAGATAGAACAGTGCAATATGGAAGGTTTACAGGATAAAAGAATCTGGCTAATAATTTCACATCTGGCTTATAATTTCAAAAAGACACAACTGGTATCATCTGGTGTCTATCAGCAGGTTCTTTTGTTCTTTTGCGTCTTAAACTGCTTTCCACAAACACTGCACAAAAATGAGACCGTATAGACCAGGGGTGGCGAACGTCGGTCCTGGAGAGCCGCAGCCCTGCAGAGTTTTGCTTCAACCCTATTCAAACACACCTGAACAAGCTAATCAAGGTCTGAAGGGTTACTACAAAGCTACAGGCAGGTGAGTTTTAATTAGGGTTGGAGCTGTACTCTGCAGGGCTGCGGCTCTCCAGGACCGGAGTTCGCCACCGCTGGTATAGACCTACATGCCACAACTATCAGAGTGACTAACACATAGGCCTACATGCTGTTTTATGTTTTAGAGTTGTTTGGTGTTGACCTTTGTTTTATGCATATTTCTATACTTGTTTCCAATTCTGTTTGCTGTTTATGTATACCATTTTAAATCAGAATGTTGAAAAGGAAATAGGCGTGGGAGGTGGTTTTGGAAGAAGGCCTAATAATTAATTTTGAAATAATCAGTTTGTTTAAATTTTATACATTTGAATGCACAAAACTAGTCCATGTTTTAAATTGGTGACAACACCACTGGATGTACTTGACATTCATTTACACAGTTTAGGGATAAGTTGCAGATTTCTGACAGCTTTACATGTTTAAGACTAATTTGGTAACATGATATTAAAGTTTGACACAGAGTGGGAAAAAAAAACGTTGAAACAAAACATTTCCCGGTTGTCATGCGCTATTTTATGATGTTGATTATGCCTCAATAACAAGAATGACAGTCGAGGAGAGTATAAACGATGTAACAAATAATAAAAACAACCAGTATAAGGAAAATGTACATCGAGATCGAAAACAAGACCAACTTACACATGACCGACGCCAGAACAGCTTGACCATAAAATCTAAAGAGCGCTTTGGATAAAAGTAAAGAAAATTAGTTTGCTGCTCACCTGTGTCTTAAGAGGTTCGCCCTGTTCAATGATGCTGATGAAAGGTATTTCCAAAAACGAGGACATGAACTCCACTTGTATGAGCTCCTCGTGGCTCTGAGGGAACGCAAGCACAGCCGAGACTCCCTGAACAACGATATCCTGACACACGCACCTGAACATGGACTCCGGGTCTCCATTGAGCGGTTCTCGGGACAATACTTCCAAGCTCAGGTTGTACGGCAAGAAGTTGTTCCCACTCTGCCGGAGGTGAACCAGGGCGCGGTTGAGGGCGCCCTGTATCCTGGACTGCTGGCGGGTCGGCAGGAGCGCACCCAAGCGCACTGTGTGCCCAATGCGTGCCAGGATGTGACAGGGCTGGGGATGCAGATGACAAGGGTAAATAAACATCTGGAGCGCGACCTGGAGCCCGACGTGAAGGTATGCCAAGAATCTGGAGAGCACTAAATTCATCCTGCTCCTTTCGCAACTGTATTGAGGTTTCGTCACAAGATGGCATCGCTCTATTCTTGTCCAGTTGTTCTTTTCCTTAATGGTTTTACGCGCACGCGGATAAAGCCACGGTTAAAATGCAAGTAGTGCAACCATTCCGTCTACTCCAAGTGTTGAAGGCGAGGAGGTGCTGTGCGCGCCGTTGAGGGAGGTGCTGTGCCACTGGTGATCTTCTCAGCATCACCGAGCTTCGAGGGAGGACAGTTGTGACCACGCCAGGTTTGCTAGAAGATCAGATTAGGACGAATTAAGCTTTCCCAAGTGTCACTTACAAAACATTATTAAATGTCTTCAAATCTTCACTTCATTAAATAGGCTAGTAAAAGTAAGTTTTAAAAACTGATAAAAAGTTTTACACATAATTAAATGAACAGCATTTTTGGGGAGAAATGTCATTAAAACAGGGTTTCTGCAGGATTTTTAAGCGCAAATTTAAGACTTTTTAAGACCTGCACAAATAAAATTAATAACATATGAGATAGGGCAATGTCTATAGTGCCATATTAAACTAATAAAATTAATACCATATGAGCGGGGTAGGGCAATGTAGTACCATATTAAACTGTAAAATGACTGTAAAAAGCATAATTTACAGTTCATATACAAGTTTTCACAAAAACTATTATATTTTTCATATCATATATTATAAAATGATAAACTTTACATTTCAGCCTTTAAAGTCGAAAGTATTAATCATTATATTAATTTAAACAATTATTATAAATAAATTATTATATAAATTAAATAACAAATTAGGGGTTTGCAGGGACATAGAATGCTTTAACCTGCAGTTATAAATGCATAAATAATGCTTTGATATTTTAAACATGAAATGTTGAATACTGATATTTGAAATAATTAAAAAAATGAAAAGATACATTCAATGTAAAATTACAACAATTAAAACCGCCAGTAGGCGGCAGCAAGTCACTGTTAATAAGTGAGTCATTTCGGCTGAACCGAATCATTTAAACGGTTGATTCGTTCGGGAACGAAACACCCATGTTGCTCAGAGACGCAAAACATAGCCTGTTTGGAATTATTTTTGTTGGCGAAATAGAGCAAAAGCAGGCATGGTGTCTAAAACGTAAGTCTCTTGATATTAACATTGTTTATTGAACTGTTGTATAAAATCAATATCACATTTGTAACATGCTGATTTTTTATTTATTTAAAACGGTACTCTTCGTATGATATTGATTAACTAGCCTATATGAAATGATAGAAATATATACATTTTCTGCCCTCTTATCTTGAATTATGTGATAATTCTTAAGGCATATTAATAGACTGAATCATGCACTGAAAGAATGCACTCTAAATGCCTACACGCACTAAGTTAGTGTAGTCGCTTATGCAGATACGTGCACTCTGTAGGTGTGTTTTGTTTGGTGTTTGCAATATTCTCGATAATGTAATGAGTTCAGTATTTGCGCTAAACCTGCGCAGATTTGGCTTGCATGAACTTCCAATTTCTTGGGGAAGTTAATGCAAGCCAAATCTGCGCAGTTTTAGCGCAAATCACTCACCGTTATACTGTACATTTGTTTATAGTTTGAATATTAAATTAGTTTAGCTCCAACCCTGATAAAAACTCACCTACCTGTAGCCTTCTAGTAAGCCTAATTAAGTTAGCTGGTAGAGGTGTGTTTGATCAGGGTTAACGCTAAACTGCAGGACAGTGGCCCTCCAGTACCAAGTTTGCCCATCCCTGCTTCAACTCACAAAGGGGCTTTATAAAAGATCAACACATCATCACAGTCCCCTGGGGACTTTGTATCTGTAGCATGGCAAAACAGGCTTTACAGAAATAAAATACAGTAAAAAATTGTTTGTGTTGTTAAATTTCAGTAATTTTGGCAAAGTTGACAAGCTCTCTGATGAGAAACACCACGAGGGGATTCAGGCTGATGCTTTTTCTTTGCACCCTCTTTCCAGAATTTCATCTGATCTGTGACTCTGAATGGCATTTTGTGCCACCAGGGTTGATTCTCGGAATGAACCTGCAAGCACAAGAAAAAAAAATATTTCAAACAAGTGTTTACAGAATTTGCCCCAACTGCCAGACTTTGTGCTGCATGTGCTTTGAGATTAATAAAAACACTATATACTATCTGAACGCACCTACAAGGAAGGTGCATAATTAGTTGATAATCCATCACAAATCATTAAAGCTCCATTCCTTATAATGTATTCTTGTAGATCAAACAGTAGAGCAAAGTCAAGTCAAGTCACCATTATTTATATAGGGCTTTTTACAATGCAGATTGTGTCAAAGCAACTTTACAGTATTAAACAGGGAAATAGTCAAACAGTAGAGCAAAGTCAAGTCAAGTCACCATTATTTATATAGGGCTTTTTACAATGCAGATTGTGTCAAAGCAACTTTACAGTATTAAACAGGGAAATAGCGTGTCGAAATAATGTGCCGTTCCGCTCTGGCCAGACAAAACCAGCAGTTTAATTCTAGGCTGCAACAAAGCCAGATTGTTCAGAGGACTCATCTGGTTCCCGTGGTCTTGTCCCGATGGCCGTCTAGGAGACAAGGTCTAAACAGGGATCTGTCTCTGGGGCTCATCTAGTTGTCCTGGGTAGGGTTGCACCAGCCATTCGAAAGTTCTTACTTAAATTAGAATGTTAAGTCCACACTAGAGGCTTTGTAACTACTAGCTAGTTTGTAACTAAATCTATACATTATTTGGTTGCACCAGATGTTCGTAAGGCAGGACGTAGGTAGTAGTTCGTAAGCTCTCCGTAAAGTAATGCGTAGTCAGTTGCATAATATGACGTTTACCCTAAATCATCCAATAGAAACCTTCAAATACGCGAGCAGAACTTGTTTAAATGCTATGAATTTTAATGCTAACTTCTTTTGCCTCACGTATACTAACGGTAAAAACCAAGTTTCCATTAAAAATTATACATTAATAACATTAGTCTATATGTAAGCTATTTTTATATGTAAATAACATTCAGAAACTGTAATTGAAATAAATAAGGACCAATAAATACTGAAAGAAAAAAAAAAACATAAGAAATGCCATTTATTTTTTATTTCATCTGACATGTGCAACACGGACCGAAGCGCAGAGGCGCGCTGTAGATGGGATGTTGAAGACGTGCTAAAAAAAAAACAAAGTACGTTTATTCACATATTGTGCTCTCTCTTAATATGTATGTGAGTGTAAATGTCAGCAGCATCATATATGCCTAAAGGATTGCAGGTTATCAGGTAAAAGAAGAACATATATTGATGCAGTTCACTCAATCTGCTATTTTATTCCAACCATTACTCCTGACCAGACGCTTCCATAAATAATTTAATTTATACGTTGAGTTACACTTCAACAGTGTAATGGTGAAACAAAAAATATTTAGTAGTGTGTAAGTTGTAACTTAGTGCCCATTTACAAAACTAGGCTAAGTTGTAACTTACGTACAGCTGGTGCAACCGGCCCCTGGTCTCCGCTGACATTCAGGGCTGTAGAGGTCCTCTCTAGGTGCTGATCCACCATCTGCTCTGGATACGGACTGGATCCGGGTGTTGCAGTGACCATCTGATCTGGATACAGACTGGATCTGGTGGCTATGGTGACCTCAGAATAAGAAAGAAACAGACTAATATTAGCGTAGATGCCATTCTTCTAACGATGTAACAAGTACATCGGGTGTTATGGGAAGCGTTCCCAGTTCCGGTTGACCTAATTAATGCAGCCTAACAATCCTTTAACAGATTTGAATTATCGAGATGTGTAAGTGTGTTATGTGTAAGCCAGGTTAAAGAGATGGGTCTTTAATCTAGATTTAAACTGACAGAGTGTGTCTGCCTCCCAAACAATGTTAGGTAGATTGTTCCAGAGTTTGGGTGCTAAATAGGAAAAGGATCTGCCGCCTGCAGTTGATTTTGATATTCTAGGTATTATCAAATCGCCAGAGTTTTGAGATCACAGCGGGCGTGAAGGACTATAATGCAATATGAGCTCACTCAAATACTGAGGTGCTAAACCAATCAGGGCTTTGTAAGTTATTAGCAAGATTTTAAAATGTATACGATGTTTAATAGGGAGCCAGTGCAGTGATGACAGAACCGGGCTAGTATGGTCATACTTCCTGGTTCTAGTAAGAACTCTAGCTGCTGCATTTTGGACCAGCTGGAGTTTGTTTATTAAGCGTGCAGAACAACCACCCAATAGAGCATTACAATAATCTAACCTTGAGGTCATGAACGCATGAATGAACTTTTCTGCTTTTACCATTAAGAGCATAGGGTTGATTCCCAGGGAATGGATAACGATAAAAAAAACTTTAATTAGTTTACTTCGGCTAACTTACCAGTTGATGTTATCACCGTTACGATGGCAATCACAAGAAAAGGCACCAACTGGAATGTATTTCAGATGACGATCCAGACCACAACCTAGAAAATAAAAAACAAAAGAAGTACTTGAAAATACTGTTTGGGTAACTTAAAGGGCACCTATTATGCCCCTTTTTACAATATGTAATATAAGTCTCAGGTATCCCAAGAATGTGTCTGTGAAGTTTCAGCTCAAAATACCCCATACCCCATCATTTATTATATCATTTTGAAAATGCCTATTTTGAGTGGAAGCAGAAACACGCTGTATTAGAGCATGTCTCTTTAAATGCAAATGAGCTGCTGCTCCCCGCCCTATTTTCCAGAATAGAGAAGTGCCTTTACAGCTCCTAACCGCTAAAAAAACATCTGTTTGGTTTTGATTATCATGTCTATCGCGCTGAAATCACACGTTTTAAAGCCATATTTAGTTTAGTTTATTATTTATTAGTTTATTAGTTTAAACTTCTGATAGATGGTTTTCTGAGCGCAAACATCCGTAGCACGTGTATAGAAAGTGGCTGCACATGGCATGCAGGTACTAAAGTTCTCTTTCACACACGAGCTTGTTAAAAACACGCATAAGTTACAAAAACACAGTCGGTTATGTTTGTGAAGGTAAACATCTTGGAAAGAAATCGTTTATATTAGATCTGTGTATTAAGTGACATCAGCATAATATACACTACAGTACCTATACTGCTGTCTATGCTATTAATATGACCCAAAGAATAAAATAAAAGCAGAGAATCACTTACTGCTCTGGACTGAATAACGTCTATAGCCTTAATAAGACATTTATTACTTGAATGCTGCTTTTAAATGCTCTAGCGTGAAGATAAACAGGGCGGATTGTGTGTGGCTCACTCAGGGCAGTGTCTCGATTAGATCAGGCAGTGTCAATCAACAATCGTGGGTGGGGCTGGTAAATTGTGATGTCACACTTTATGGATTCTGTGATCGGCTTGCTCTGAGATACTTATATATGGAGATTAAAAAAAAAGGAGCAGGTGGATTTTTATGATTATACGGTGGTTGTGTACACACACTGCCAACACACATTTATGTCCAAACAACATGTGAAAGTGAATTTTGCATAATAGGTGCCCTTTAAGCGAAAAGCTGCATATTTGGGATTCTGTGATCGGCTTGCTCTGAGACGCTGCTAATGATATATGGAGATTTAAAAAAAAAGGAGCGGGTGGATTTTTAGCATTATAGGGTGGTTGTGTACACACACTGCCAACACACATTTATGTCCAAACAACATGTGAAAGTGAATTTTGCATAATAGGTGCCCTTTAACTCAATAAAATGTGTACCTAATGCAGCACATGTTGCTTTGGATTAAAGCACCTGGCAAATGCATGAATGTAAATATAATATAAAATCAAATGTATTTTGGGTTACCTAATTTCAATAAAATTAACAGCTGGCCATATGATGATTCTGCCCCTCATAGTCAGCATCTGTGTTTTTGCTTGGAGAAATCTCCTGTAACAGAGTCACAACAGCCTGTTAGTGTTATTATACTTTATGGTCAGAAAAAAACTACCGTACAATAACAGAACTTAAAATAAACAACATTCATAATATTTGTTAGCCAAACTTCCTATATATTGCTAGTCCGTTCCTCCACAACCCATTCTGTGGGTTAGTGGAGAGCAGCGGCTAATATAGTAGTTGATGGTAACCATAGACATATAAAATACCTAGACGCCTCATTGGCCGCTGGATCTTATGTCAAAGGGCGCCGCCATATTGGTATGGGCAACTTGCTGTAACTCTCATAGGTGGACTAAAGAAAAGATCCCTGATTCCCTCTGACTATTTTGAGGTTTTACAAATTGTCGTAAAATCCAAATTATTTCTCGGGAAATTACCTTTCGCATGTAAGTCTGAATAGTTGTTTTTGGTTTTATTTTGTCATTATAACATTATGTTGACATTAGTTAGCCACCAAAGTCAGACTATTAATAGCTAACAATAAAAGCTATGTAAACTGAGACTTTATAAGAAATAATATAAAGTTTACATGATTCTTATGAAGTCTGAGCTTATTTTATAGTTTATGAGCTAATCTAAATCGTAAGTGAGTCTTCCGTGCAGTGCACTGAGCCAGAGGAGTGACAGGACAGATCAGGCTGTCAGAATTACAGACTCATCTCCGAAGAGCAGCTGATTGCTTATCATATAATCGTGGCTCATTTATGTTTTGCCCATTTTAGCCAGTAGGACCAGGACAACACAAACCTCAAGGAAGACTGAAGAAAGCCTGTCATGGACTGTTTTCTTCATTTCCAAGAGACTGCACCTCTTCTGCATATTATATTATATGATATTATTATATTATATTATTGTACGACTTATACTAGGCCTATTATATTTTTGTACTATTCACTATTTAGTGTTTTTATTTTATTGACTATATTATTTTACAATTTGTGTGTATGTGTGTGTATATATACAATTTGCAATTTTATTCATAGTTATTATATTACTACTATTTTATACTCATACTCACTTTTATTTTTAGGCTATTAATAATAATAATAATAATAATAATATTCTATAGAATAAAACTGCCATATACTGTATATTGAACTCTAACCTTTAACCTTATAGTACACTTGTATTTAAATTCATAAATTTAAAATGTACTGTAGTTGTGTTATAAATGTTTTACCGCTGTAACTTAATTGTTTACTGGATCCATTAAGGATGATCCTATAAATAGGGGTTCAAGCTGTGATATTAACCTTGCCCACTAGAGAGAGCCACAGGATCAAGAATATTTCAAGCCCAATCATTTTCTATCCGTTTCCATCCATTTTAATTGAAATAAATGCATTTGGTTCATTTGTATAACTGTGGTGCACTGACAGTAAATCTGTGAAATGCTTATAGATGCTTATAGATCAGTGAATGTTTTTTAGACCTCAGTAAAACACATTTTCAAGTTGCCAGACACAATTATTTATATTTTTGTAATTTAATTAAATTAGTTTTTAATTAATATTTTACGTATTTTGACTATAATAAAACATTTCTATAAAGACATTTATTGTTGTGGTATGAATAATAAAACAAATATTATACAAACATTATAAGCATAAGGTTAGGAGGCAACACCTATAGAAATAAATTGTAAAAATCAAAAGGTAAAGAAATGCTTAGGTAAATTATCTTCACACTCATCTGAAATTGTCCTGTGACATCATTTGACCTGATTTAAAAAAAAAAGCTAAAATGAAGGTGTTGGAAAAAAAGAAAAAGCCATTTCCACAATGTAATGTACATTATATTACATTACATTAAGGACGTCTCCACAATTATTAATCAAGAAAAATAAACCATATCTATGCTTGACAAGCGTGATTCTTCACAATTCCTTATGACAATAAATACTTTACAAGTTCTAACTAGTGAGATTCTGAGTAATTAAAAACAGTAACTTTTTTGTACTCCACGCAGATCATAAACCGTTGAAATCGGTTGAGAAATGCAAACTTTACTCCACTTTTTGTCTAGAAAAGCCGCAGCTCCCTTGTATTTGTTTGCAGAGCAGTCTTGCCCAGACCAATATGGTGGACTCGTTGAAGTATCGCAGCAACTGTTCAAAGCGGGCAATGAGGCGTCTAGGTATTTTATATGTCTATGATGGTAACGTTAGCTTATTACTCACCTGTTGTTAGCACCAGTGTTGGGGGTAACGCATTACAAGTAACGCAAGTTACGTAATCAGATTACTTTTTTCAAGTAACTAGTAAAGTAACGCATTACTTTTTAATTTAGAAGGAAATATCTGAGTTACTTTTTCAAATAAGTAACGCTAGTTACTTTGTTTCCCATGTCTTGACTGACAGCTCTCGTGTTGCCATGTTGAGAGAAATCGGGAGTAAGTGCAGAGGTGTTGTGTGCGCTGTGTGAACATGATGCTACTGTAGTTCTAGACCAAATGTGAACATTATTTACTCTTCTCACTGCACAAAAACCGATTCAGTATTCCTCAAAATGAATAAAAACAGTCAAATGCAAACTCAGAATATTATATAAACCTGCAATAATTAAATATGTTAAATAAGACAAATATCATTTATGTATTTAATCCCATTTTATTAACCAATGTCTTTGCTACTGACATTCAATGATCTAATTCAACCATACCAATAAGCAAAAATGACACATTTGTGTTTCATTTTTGTTATTGCTGAATAGTGTTGAACTTTCTTCTCCTGCATCATATTCTTCATGCAATTTGTTTGAGCTGCGCCCTCTACTGTACAGACGTGAATTTGCATTTCCTTCAGCCTGAGGCGTATTCATTTCACTTCTGTTGTGAAAAGGACTTTTACATTTGTAAAAGAAGAACTTTTTTATATTAAAAACAAACAAGCAAGCCCTGCCCAGATTTAAAAACGAACTCAAAAATAACGTAACGCATTACTTTCTATAACGTAATTAGTTACTTTTTTAGGGAGTAACGTAATATTGTAATGCATTACTTTTAAAAGTAACTTTCCCCAACACTGGTTAGCACCGCTACGATGGCAATCACAAGAAAAGACTCCAATGCACCTCCGTTGCAGATGACATGACCAATAGACTACAACCTGAAAATAAAATACAAAAGATGTACATAACAGCGGTTTCTTAACTTATTTTTCTTTACTATTTTGACGTTAGCTCGCTGTTATATAATGTCTGACATAACCTGCGATAAAAAGGCAGTGAAGAATTATTATGCTTCCCTGATTAATTTACTTTGGATAACTGACGTTATTACCAACTTACCAGCTGATGTCATGATGGCTCCAAAATACACCCCCGACGTTGCAGACGATAAGATCCACAAACTTGAACATAAAAAACCGAGGAACAAAAACCGGATACAGTGTAGCTCTACTGATTAGCTAAAATTCTCTGATCTTTGAAGAATGCCCGCCGTTGCATCTACAGATGCACAAATCACTTTTGCTCCATATTTTACACAGATATGTGGTGCAAAAGGGAGAGTGCGCGAAACTTGTCATTTGCAATTGAAAAACAGCATTTGAGACTCGTAGCAGCAGATTCACGCCGTTGTCGTTATGCACTTGTATTTGTGCTAGAAAAAACATTCAAGAAAAAAAAATATATGTAAGAAAACATTCTACAAGTGTGCAAATCTCATTGCAAAAATTCACATACTGATTTGCGGATGTACAAAATTCGTCCGTGACTTCACATTTTTGATGCAGGTGTGTGAATGTGTTTTGCACCATATTCACTGCAGCAATTATAGCAAAACATGTGAGCGTCCGAGTTTCTTGATTTGTGATTCGTAGAATAGGATTTGTGCACCTGCAATAAAGGATTCGAGAAGGTTTGCAACTTTTGTCTGTGACTTCAAATTTACTGATACACATGTGTGGCTGTTCTCTACAACTACAAATTCTACTGTCACAGACGCTCAGTTGTTTTGCACCAAAAATACCTTCATAAATTTCCTGCATCCAGATGTCAGTATAAAGTCAAAATCAGATATGAGCCAGTTAAATGCAAAGGTAAAGCAAAAACTCAGCTTTAAGTTGAGATAGGTGCAAAATCCTCTACGCTCCAGTGGCTGCCAAGCCATATATATATATATATATATATATATTTATTTATTTATTTATTTTTTGTTTTTTTTTACAGTTAATGATTTCAGTGAAGTCTTAAAAAGAGATGAAGAGGTGACTGAGGCAGTAATTGCCTCCTGAATTCAGACAGTTTGGCATAGTTCAAGGACAATACACTATTCATAAATTAATTAAATAATAATTCCATGGAAACACGGATGCTCTGTTCAGTAGAATTAATTTACAGTGGCCTTTGTTTGCTATAGAACACTAATCCAAATATATTAACTTGTCACTCTGTTTGAGAGCAAAACTGAAACACAATGTGATTTTTTTTGTTAATCAAAAACAAGTTATAATACAATTCTTTGTTTTAGACAGACCATTAACCCACGACCCCCTTAACAGAGCATTTGGTATAGGCACCGTGGGCGTTTTTTTCACCACTGGGTGGTTAATATGTTGCAATAAGCTCATTAAAATATACTTTTCTTCTTTAGTAATCAAACAGAAAATGTATATCTGCCATAAACTTCTCATTACACAATGCTTCCATAACAGGATTGGAGTCTAAAGAAAATGATGCACATATGCATTCAACTGAGGAAGGAATGAACATGTGCCCTTTTCACCTGTGAAAGAACACTAGAAATATGAACAAGCTGTTAGAAGGAAATAGTTAGGTTTAATAACACCATCAGATTATCACTACAAATCATCAGATCCTACAGAATTTCAGTGCATTTTTTCTTTCTTTCATGCAACTAGTTAATTTCCTGTCTGACCAGAAACATATTAGTACCGCAATGCATGAAACTGTTTTTAAGCAATTACTTGTGCATTTTGAAAAGCTTCACACCCTCAAATCCATTTGCTAGTAATAATAGCTTGGATGTCAAAGACTAATTGAGGATTAAAGACCACTGACTGAGTAAAAAGCATATGAACCATTTCAAAATTCGGGCAGCATGTCCTTTGTGCAGCAGTACTTTTGACAGTTTATACTGTATGTGCTACAGATATCGCATAAAAATGACAGTTTACTCTATCTGGCCCATACTGCAGTATGCAATCTATTTCAGAAACAAATCTATCAGTTTGTCCTAACCACACCTCAGTCATTTTGCCTGAACAACGTCACCAAAAACCAATTGCGTTTCCGCTTAATGGTCGTGTACTATGATGTCTGTCTGATGTCTGACACGAACATATAACCAGTGATGCTTGCTTGATTGTTTTTTTCAGCTCACATTTCAGGATATTTCAGAGATGCAGGTGATTTTGAGGGTAAATCAAAATTTCACAAGACACCTACGCAACTGTCCTGTCCTGACACTTGGATCGCTCCACTTGGTTTTCAGCAGAGGTATGCGATTGTCTTTTACTCACCTTCAAGCTGACTCAAGCGGTGAGAATAAATATTCATATACACTCTTCCAGACGGCTCGTATCACTGGACCCTCCCAGTAGTCAATTGTATTCAGCTTGATTTAATATATAAATTAATGGATTACACTATAATCAGAAAACCAATTAAAACAAACGTTTATCTTGGAGGGATTACACCCACCTTATTTAACACATGTGAGCACCCATATAGATAATCTTCCTCAGTCTCTCCCTATGACTTCACTCTGTTTTTGTGACATACGCATACATTAGACATTCCTGCGTTTACGATGCAACAGTTGAGTCAATGAATTCTGAAATTGAATTTTGAGAGGTACCTCAGAAAAAGCCTCTGAGCAGAAGCTCTGCAATTACAGCATGGATAAATGTAGCATCAGTGCTGTTTCTGTCTAAACGCATGTTGCAGCACTCCATAATCTGCCATAATGCTCTATAGAAGGACACGTACAGGAGAGCGATGGTTTTAAATATAATCGTGCGACATCTACATTCTCAGCACATCCTACGTGACTAATTTCAGCACAATCTTTTGTGTCCACCAGACAGTTCAGCCACACACTGGATGCCGTGAACCATCAGGACACGCTGCGTGAGAGGAAAGGAGCTAAAATGGATAATTCTATTAAAATCTGAAGTGCTATATACTCTATATATTATAAGAAGTGCTATATATTATAAGAGAATTTGCTAGAGGCAAAGCAGTTGATTTTCCTTACTGTGCTAAAAAGATGATGTTCTTGCTTGGCACAGTCTTTCAATTCAAACCAATGACTTTGTGAAAACGGGAACATCATAAACCTTCTCCCTCCCCTGACTTGTGTTTGAGATGAAGAGTAATTTGGACTTCAAATTAGGGTTGGCATGCATAAATAGCGAGCACAGCGGGAGGGTATCTATATAAAACCTAATTTCATTTGGTCAAACACTCCATAACCCCTCTCTGTTTTATCAGACTCAGCAAACATGGTTCTGATAAAAACTAATGAGTTTCATGCGGTTAATTAACTTAACATCATATTATTAAGGTGAAAAGTAATGTGACTGCACATTTGCTAGTCCCTAAGAAGTTGAAAGAGTTTGTGAAAACTCAACATACCATTTAGTAGTGCACTTTTTGGAAATATCGAATATAAAATGTACAAAGAAGCACTGCAGATCTAACTTTGGTTAAATATGGAAAATGTCTCATCCCCCAGCTGAAACACAAGTTGTGTTCTGTGCGTTAAAGTTTAATGAAGACCATGGTTCTGTATTTCAAGGAATATTTCCCTACATGCACTATGTAAATACATACATCTCCCCGTGCCGCTGGGTAGGCTAGTATTGCTGAGCTGGATTTATTTTGACCATGGTTCAGACATTCTTATCAGATCCACAGAGACGAACCCTCACTGCTTGTGTATATTTATATATGTGTGTGTAGGCTATGTGCATGTCACAGGTTATAGCCACCATCATTTGAAATAACCTGCTCGCTTCCCCTCTTTTTTCCCTGTAAGGGTGCAGGGAGCAAGGACAATGTTAGAGCAGAAAAGCTGGTTTACCCCATCAGTGATAAGTGAATTATCACATGTATACTATTTCGTCATGTGTACAGGTGCTGTCTAGTGTCATTTGCTGATTGTGCTTGTGTTGCAAGGAATTTCAATCCTAGTCTTGGTTTGGCAGGTCATTGCTGTTTGTGTTGTAAGGTTTATGATTATACTACCCTTTTTTAATTATGAGGAAGTTATACATCTAATGAGTCACTAAATCTGTTCCAAAAGCCAATGAGTTGTTGCTTCTAAAGGAGGAGCCTAATTGTAAAGAACCTCCATAAGTGACTGATTTGAAATGTGCGGCAACTTCACATGCCAAGCAACTATCGCTCCACACCAGAAAAAACACAATTCACATTTCACGATTTGCTAAGCTAAGAAAGCAGTTCTGTCAGCATAAAAATACATAACACACACAAACTGTAGATTTCAATTACACAAACTATTATTTTTTGACACATAAAGTGGCCCACATGACTTACACTGTACTGTTCAAAAGATTGGTAAGATTCTTATTTTATTTTTTGTTTAAGTAATTAATACATTTATTCAGCAAGGATGCATCAAATTGGTCAAAGTGACAGTAAAGACAGTTTCTATTTTAAATAAATACTGTTCTTTCAAACTTTCTATTCATCAAAGAATCCTAAAAAAATGTAGCACAGTTTCCACAAAAATATTAAGCTGCACAACACAGATAAGCAACAGAAATGTTTTTTTGAGTCCTAAATGGGGTTTCTGAAGGATCATGTGAAACTGAAGACTGGAGTAATGGCTGCTGAAAATTCGGCTTTGTCATTACAAAATATATTTTTATTTAACATAGAAAACATTTACTTTAAATTGCAAAAATATTTTAAATATTACCATTTTACTTTATTTTTTATCAAATAAATTCACCCTTGGTGAGACTTCTCAATGAAACTCTTACCGACCCCAAACCTTTGAATGGTGTATACTTTTATATACACATAAATCTTCTGAAGCAATACAAAAGCATTGTTTAAGAAACAGACCGAAATTCTGTAACTAATGTGTTTGAGTAGTACTAATATCTGATTCATGAACGAATCATTAGTTCGAGCTGAATCGTTTCAATGATTCATAATACTAGTCTGAATTCTGATTCGCTCACAGATTGGACTGCTTCAGTTCTTGACTCACTGACTCAGTTTTCCTGTCTCAGTGGCACAGCTCACCCTGATGTGAACGGATTTTCAGTTTGTTCAGCACCCATACTTGCAAGAAGAGCTTTACATACCCCATTCGAGCCACATAGACTAATTTATTATTTTTTAATGATGCTTTTGCCCATTCTTCATTACAGTTTTATGCTGCTTTTGCTCATTCTTTGTAATTGCGTGCAAAAGAACAACCAATACATTATTCAAAATGTATCTTATATTGCATCAACTAAGACAGCCATATGGGTTTTGAGACTACACGAGGGTGAATAAATGATGACTGAATCTTCATTTTTGCGGTGAACTATCCCTTTAAAACCATGTTCCTCAGTGACGCATATCTGAGAGGCTGCCCTTTAGATTCAGAGGTAATTGAGGTCAGTGGTAGTGTGCGTGAAAACAGAAGCTCCGCTGCACATGAATCTTGAAATTTTGCTGAACCTTCTCAGTCTTATCATCCTCGTTCCCTCTAATAGGGCATTCCTCAGTGATCTCATCAAACTGAGAAGCAGCACATATGTAGCTTTTGAGATGATTAGCCCGCCAAGCATTTCATTAACCCGACCTAAGTGATTAAAAGGGGCAGATCCATTGATCCCCTTTGTGGTTCATGCATTATTACTTGGAGACCGTCTTCATGCAACAACTCTGATTCCCCTGCCCTTCGTATGATGATTTGCAGTCAGTGACCTTTGCAGATTTGGAGGTGTTGAGAACGGACAGAGCGTTCATGCAGAACACTGGCACAAGACGAGGGACGCCAGAGTCTAGTCATGCCTGCTGCTCTGCTTAGTGGCTCTTGTGAGATCACAGAGAGGTGAGGTGCTTTCCTTCTAATAAATTGCAGAGAGGTAAAAAGAATCTGCTCCGTGCTGCATTATGCAGCCTTATGCAAGTATAAACCAAAAGCAGAACAATAATATGCTGTGACAGAGCTTGACATAAGCCTTTTTCATAGAGTACTGAAAAGCTAATGAGTGGTATAAGAGCACTGAAAGAGCCCGTAATAATGGATGCTGTCTGCTTTAATGCTTTTCAGGTGCGTTCAGCGTCTAGCTTTCACAGAGAGGCTGGAGTCTTGCTGGCAATATAAAGAAAGCCAGAGAGCTATAGATTTTATGACAAGCATCAGTCTTCCAGTCCTGAATTATAGTGGAACCGGAAAGCTTCAATACTTTGGAGATAATTTTAAATGTTTACCTTATATATGCTTTTTCACTGAGGCTAAGAACCTGCTGAATCCCAGAGGAACGTGTCGATTGTTTCTTTCCATACATGACTGCTTTATACACATATAGTGAGCTGTGAAGAAAAAAAAAAATCAGTGAACTGTTAACATGTTAAAATATACAACATAACTGCGTATCCTCTATCAATATATGTATGTAAGTAAATGTAAATAATTTATTCTCAGGTTTAAATATGTAAGTGTCAGGGTTATTATAGTAAACTAAATGTAAAACCATTAAAGACTGAAAACCATTTTCATTACTTTAAAAATGAAATAAAAATAAAATAAAGTATTTAAACATTTTTATTTTATTTCATCTAGTTGATGATGCAACATTAAAAATAAAACTGAAATAAAAATTATTAATAACCATATAGACATAATTTGTAAAAAAAATACACATATAATTACTAAATCTTAAACTAAAATGAAAGAAAAACAGAAAAAATACCACTACTACTACACTGTCTAATACTAAAATAACACAGGGTTCTCATTTGAAATGTGCCTGTGTTTAAAATTATTATTATTATATAGAAATTCTATTGCTTATATTCAAACAAATACCCATGTGTTTTAAATAATAATAATACTTACTATTATTATTATATGAAAATTGTATTGTATATGATCATATTCAAATTGACATGAATATAAATGTAAACTATGCCATTTGAAATCATATGATTGTGTGTTTAAAGTTTTGTGAAACTGAATGGACTACTCCACAATATTTATTTTACAAAATATGAATCAAGCATTGCTCTCTCATCCTTTTAGGTCAGCAAATTTAATAAACTTGGACTGCTACAGCTGATTACATTTCTTATTAATGATGATCAAGCGCCGGATACATCACGAGGCTGGTGTATCTGCCTCCGTAATGCTCCATCTTGATTTTTTTCCCCCGACTAATGCTTTCTGAAATCAAATTAGGAACAACCTGATTAATCTCACCCATTATTTCTGTTTCATAATTTCATGCACTTGGAAAAAAAACCTGGAGTTGTCCCAAGAACCCACGCTGCTTCATGATTGAAAGTACAAAAATATAAAAATAGTTTTGGTAAAGTATTTCAGGAGCCTGAAGAATTAAATTAGTAAAATGTGGTCACAGAGCCAAGCTGAATGAATGAATGAATGAATGAATACTACCAATGAATACTAATTTCAACCTGAACCTCTGCCAAAAATGTTCCAAATGAACAGATTCACCAAATTACCAACGTGATTTTAATAATGGATTCTGTTCCAAAAAAGGAATCAATCATGCATTTTGCAGCATCCACTTTTTATGACGGCACTAGACTGGAAGTAGGGCTCATAAAGATTGTGTTTGATCTGCGTTGTCATTTTTTAACACATAAACATCTTAAGAGTCTATCACTCCTCTTTCTCTATGCAGAGACCAGAGCAAGAACTCTGCAGACAGCATTTGGCTGTTTTTCTATCGCCGCTCTACTCCCCAAAGCCTAAGTTCAAGAAGCACATTAAACAAGTCCTTCAAATTTTCACGAGTCAAAACTTTCTGCAGATTTCGCTGTCCCAAGATGTGCCATTTGTCCCTTACATCCTTAAATATCATCACTCGCTGTAATGGATCACTAAATCATCTGAAATGCCTACTCATCCAAAAGGAAATTCAAATGACTTGAATCAGGCCGGTGAATCACTTCTCCAGAGAGAGCAGTCATGGCCAAGTCTGACATCATAGCCAAGCTTAATTGATGGCATGGAATCAGACACATCATGAACTTGGCAAAAAATGATCTGGCCTCTGTGACCTTGCAGGGTAAAGTCATCCTGACCTTTCAGAAGCAAGATCAACAGAACAGAAATGTGTTAGAAAGTTGGAGTCTGCACTAACATCTTGTACTAAAGCAACAGCTCACAGATAAATCATTTTGTCATAATTTTTTCACCCTCGTGTTGTTCCAAACCTTGACTTTTTTTTCAATTACAGTAAATGGGTACTGGAGCTTTCAAAATTCATCAAGGATGCAAAATCACACCATTCATTGTGCAGTAATTGCATGGAAGAATGTTTTTCAAAATACTTTAATCTCCTTTAGTGTTAAGGTCTTTGCACAAAGAGTCTGAAATTCTCATCTGAAATTTTGCACGTTAAAAAATAAATACAACCTCACGTTGTGTCAATCACGTTTACACACTGCCTCCGAAACTTTCCTCGTCATAAAAAAATTAGGATCAGGTTCGATTTTCTGCGTTTTTGCATCTGTATGCGAAATCTGGATGACGAATACGAAAAAACGCAAATGAAAATTTCAGACTTAGTGTGCAAGGACCTTTAAACTGAAGAAAGTCAAATATATTCATATTGTCAAAAATACACTACTGTTCACAAATTTGGGTTCGGGAACACTTTTTAATGCTTTTAAAAGTCTCTTATGCTCACGAAGGCTGCATTTATTTGATGAAAACTACAATAAAAATAGTAGTTTTGTGAAATATAATTGCAATGTAAAATAACTGTTTTCTAAATATATTTTAAAGGGGTCATATGTCATATGATGTTGCTAAAAAGAACATTATTTTGTGTATTTGGTGTAATGCTATGTGTTTTTGCTGTTTAAGGTTAAAAAAACCACATTATTTTCCACATAATGTACATTATTGTTGCTCCTCTATATGCCCCTGCCTTTCTGAAACGAGTCGATTTTTACAAGCTCCATCGGTCTGAAAAGCGAGGTGTGCTCTGATTCGCTAGCTATCCAGTGCGTTGTGATTGGCCGAATACCTCAAGCGTGTGACGGAAATGTTACGCCCCTTGCCATACTGCTGTGTCCCGCTGCGATGAGACAAGACCAATAAAACCCATTACAAACAAGACATTTGTTGCATCCAATGGGGACATAATTACTGATTATAATGACTTATACTGTCTTTTTACGAATTGCGTTGCATCGCGCCGCGTAAACATAAAACCATGTCTGCATTTGTGATCGGAGAAACGACAAACAACAAGCGCTACTCTACACTGCTCAAAACTCGTGTTTGAATCATCAGTGGCAAATTCTTTAAATATGAAAACTTACTTACAGGCTGTGAGTCAGAAGCGCCAGACTGTCCTTGCAAAGTTGGAATTGCCCCACTTTATAGAAACAGCCTTTGTGCCACAGACGGCATTGTAGGCTACTCTCCCAGGTTTAGGAAACAGTCCTCCATAAAATGTGCGTGGGGGCGTGTTTAAACGAGGCATTTTAGGAGGGCGTGGACGAGTCTTAACTTTTATAAAGAATATCTCTTTGGGTTTGAGACTTTAGTCTTTCCAACTTTCGGGATCTTATCTATGCACGAACAGCTTGTAACACTTCAAAGAGAAAGGAAAACTTGAAATTGCATCATATGACCCCTTTAAAATGTAATTTATTCCTGTAATGGCAAAGCTGAATTCAATGTCACATGATCCTTCAGAAATCATTCAAATATGCTGATTTGGGTTGGCACGAATAGCCTAGTGGGCAGTGTGCCGACAAATAATGCTGTTGCGTCGTGGGTGTCTCGAGTTCAAATCCTGGCTCAAGGACCTTTCCTGATCCTACCCCCCCTCTCTCTACCACTTCGCTTCCTGTCTAATCTACACTATCCCATCTTAATAAAAGGCAAAATGCCAAAAATAAACCTTAAAAAAATGCTGATTTGGTGCTCAAGAAACATTTCTTATAATCAATGTTGAAAACAGTTGTGTTGCTTAATATTTATGTCATAAATTATTTTTGTGATCATTTTTTTTTTTAGAAATTTGAAGTAAAGATTTAGATTTTTTTTGTAACATTTTAAATTTCTTTACTGCACTTTTGATAAATGTACTGCATTTTTGCTTAATAAAAGTACCAATTTATTTAAAATAAAACATTTTGAGCAGTAAAGCATATTAAACACATTTACCCAAAATACATTTTAAGATTGGAAATGAAAATAGAACATTTCAATTGTAAAATATTTAATTTTTCATGACAAAATAAATATGTTCTAGTCATATATTTATTTAGCGGTACAGGAATGATTACAATGTTAATTTTTAAGTGAAGTGTTCCTGTAATGAAGGATTGTACTGGAGAGGTACTGTAAGTCACAAAAGAAAGACAGTGGAGGAAATTTCATGGAACAGGATTTATGTGCAGTATGCTAGCCAAACAAGTGCACAGGTTACAAGCATGCACACACTTCCTAAGATAAGCACCTTAAAGTATACGAATACATTTTCAATGTTCCCTTTGATGTCCCTGTATCTTTGGGGTAAACATTGTTTGCATACCTCAGCAGGGTTGTTTCAGTAAGGATTCTTAACATGCAGCGGCTTTTTTCCAAGCTGCGTGTTTGTTATTCCTGGCATTGCCCACACCACGCCACAGTCTCCCAATCCTTTGGTGATTAGGCTGTTGATACCAGCTGCTTAATGACTTCCTGTGTTTGTGTGGGACCTGAGAGGTGTAGATTTAAGATTCTGACAGTGGTGAGGGATGGATGAAGAGATTGAGAAGAGCAATTCCTCAGCGGAGTGCTGCATAAGGGGATTGTACTGCCAAGGACGGTCAAATGCACACTAACTGCTACCGTATTTTTTACGGTAAAATTCCGGCAACCACAGCTGCCGGTTTTTTACCGTAAATTTTACCGAATTTTTTTTACAGTGTAAGGACTTGATTTATAATGTCAAACTTACAATGTAAATCCAGAGGTTTGGTAACCTTTTTAATGGGTTTGGCTCATTAATGTCTTTACAAAGAAGATTCACTTTATAGAAAATTAATCTCAGGAGATAAATAGTTTATGGTCCCAGAGGAGAAATTCAATGAAACTTTTGCTAGAGAGATAAACCACTAAAATGCACATAAGCAATCGATGCACATAGCAACCTTACTCCTAAAAATGAGGACCCCAAAGTTTTGAACAATATAAATATGTGACTTATATATATATATATATATATATATGTATATATACAATTTATATATATAAAATCATATTTTGAAGAATCTTCTGGCTGCTTTATATATTTATGGAATGCATGGAAAGAGCAACCAGAAGATTCTTCAAAATGCTTTAATTTCCTTTTATGTTGCATATATTTTGTGTCATATTTTTTTCAAAAACTTTTGGGTCGGTAAGATTTTGTCATGAATATTTTTCAAAGAAATCTCTCATGCTCATCAAGGCTGCATTTATTTGATTTAAAAAAGCAATGTTTGAAATATTATTACAATTTTAAATAACTATTTTGAATTTTAATAATTTGAATGTCACGATCCTTCAGAAATCATTCTAATATGTTTATTTGCTCAAAAAAAAAAATCTTATTATTATCAATGATGACCAAAGTTGCTGCTGCTTAATATTTTTGTGGAAATTATGAGTATTTTTTTTTTTTTCAGGATGCTTTGATGGTAGACATTTTAAAAGAACAGCATTTATTTAAAATCTTTTGTAACATAAATATCACTGTCACTTTTGAGCAATTGAAGGCATCCTTGCTAAATTAAATAATGTATATACACAATATACAAAAAATAATTTTAATAATTTTGTTCCTGTAGCATTCTGAGTGGCCTCAAACAGTAAAACTGACACAGAAAACAAATATTTCTAATTATTTTATATTTTCAGAAAGTGTGCATTTACCTAAGTTGGAACATTGTGTTTTTAACAATGTATAGTTATCTCAATACATTCCTAATGAACTCTCTATGCAGTAGAAGATAGAATGTGCATTTCAGTGTGCATCCTGAATTGTTTTTCATTTCAAGAACATATTGTGTCCTTTTACTTATTACAATACACACTTGCATTACAAGTGAAACAATTGTTATCAGTTGAGAAAAATGTACACATGTTGGTAGAGTTTTCAGGCAACACGAGTTAATTAATAATACAGAGCAACAGCGGAAGGAGGCAGGCAGTGTAATTTGAGTTTAATCTCTAATGTGAGGAAATGACATTCAGAGTTATTCTTACCTCACTGTTTCCATCCGCCTTCGACAGGAAGCTCAGAACTTACTGATATTAAGTCTTTCTTTTCTAAATGACTTGAAGCCTTGTGTTAAAATGATCAAATATTGATGGATCATATTAAAACAAAAATATTGCTAAAATAATAAATCTCTTAACAACCCTTCGGTTACAGGAAGCCAAAAGAGGAACTCCTTAAGAGCAACACAGACATCAGAGTGGCATGAAAGATTTTCCAGACGGTTTGATATGCTTCAGGAAATATGTAAGTTTTTTTTTCTTTGATCCGAGAATAACTTTAGTGTTGACAAGCAAGTAATGGTTTTAGGTTTGACTATGACAAAATGAAGTCACATCATGCTTTCATATTGTGCCAGAGGCTTTGGTTCTTCCCTCAGCTTCGTACGAGTTACCAAAGCAAGGATTACTGTCTCAGTTGTTGACAGTAAAATATTTCAACCAGACTTACTGTATTGTCGACTACGGATACAAACCTGATACTAGGAAGCTATCGCTGAGAACCCAATGCAATTGTTGTGCACCTGTCAAAGTGAACAGAGAACCCAACCTGCGCTGTAAATGCCTTGTAGGATCTTCTCAGATTACCATGTCACAGCAAAAGATGAGAGAACAATGAATTGCAAATAAAACATTTTCCCACAAATAAAAAATGGTGACAATTTGCTTATCCACTCCCTGCTGGCAGCGATGTATAAACAGACATATGGATGTTAAGCAGAAGAGGATATAGGCCCGGGAATAACTGTTTAGTTATCCATGGCATATGCACAGCGGTTTGTTGTTTTGTGCGCTGAGCGAAACAAACCGCTGCATAATATGCAGTGGAGGATGGCAGCGGTAAATCTGAGGCTTTGAGAGAATGATGAACACACAGATGAGCGCGCACAGACTCAACGGAGGAAGTGCATCCTGGGGTTCTGTCTCTAAACGCCCACTGTGCCCCCCATTAGCAATGAATTGTAGTTAGTGTCCATTAGGGCACAGATGCCTCTCTGCGGGCTGGTTGGAGCCGCTAGTCCTGCACATTGATCACGATGTGTTTGGGAGCTGCTACCTCCAGTCCTGCCCTCTGCCCACTGTGAGCTGTAAATGTGACTCTGGGAAAATCAATCGTCCTAATTATTTATATACTAATCCGGAGCAGGTTTCCAAGTAAAGGAAACAAAAAGGTGACATGTAGATGGTAAAAGGTCAAATCTGAACATAATGTTTAAGGCCAGACTGAAAGCAGAAACCTTTGCAAAAGTTTGTCAGCAGAGAAAGATGGAAATGCAGTGTAGTTATGTTGTGCCTGATGAAGACATGACTGGTCGAAACATTGCGCTGTTTGGTCATTTTTGAAGCTGTAGCCTACTTTCAGTGTGCAGACATTTTTTTTTTGTATATTATTAGTTACAACATCTACATCTTTACCCTTTTGACTACAACCAACAAGTCCTACCTCAAAAACCAGCTGAAGGAGTTTACTAGTTAGCTAGCAACAAGCTAGGCTACTTAACATAGCTTGCTTATCTAGCTAGGCCAGGGGTGTCCAAACTCGGTCCTGGAGGGCCGGTGTCCTGAAGAGTTTAGCTCCAACCCCAATTAAACACACCTGAACCAGCTAATCAAGCTCTTACTAGGCATACTAGAAACTTAAAGGCAGGTGTGTTGAGGCAAGTTGGAGCTAAACTCTGCAGGACACCGGCCCTCCAGGACTGAGTTTGGGCACCCCTGAGCTAGGCGATACAAAAATATGAATTGTGTTTATATATTGAGCTAAATAGTTTACAAATGTAGTTCACAAATAACTAAGTCATGAAATCGAATTGTTATTGACAATAAACAATAAAAAAAATCACAGTTACTAGCTTACACGCCATCAGTCTTCGCACTCTGAAGATAGTTTTTGCTCATTTTGAATTAGACATAAATAAATTAATTATATGGAAATGCATCGTTCAGTGCGATTTGTGAACTGATTCAGATTCATTGAAAAGATTCTGGTCAAAAAGAATGATTCGCTCACGAATCGGACATTGCTATCGCGTTTCTTCAGCTCTTCTCTGATTCTTCAGTTATCTATTTATTCAGCAGTCAGTAAAACTAAAACATTTAGAATATAGCAAAAGAACAGTTTATCAAAATAAATCTCTCATTAACCTGACTCTTCTCCTGCGACAAGTTTATGTTGACTTGAAAACAGCATCAATTTGTCAGTCTAATTCGAGAATGAATCGTTGAGTGCAAATTGTGAATCAGTTCATTGACATATCTTCTCAAATGAATTTGCGTTTCGATCTGGGTCACAGTTTGTTCATTCAGAATAAACTAACACTTGTGGAATAAAGACATGCTGCGACCAAAACATTAGTTCATTGGGTCGGTGGTGGTGACTCGAAAACAGCTGCAACTGGATCAATCAAAATCAGTCCAATTCGCGAATGAATCGTTCAGTGTTATTTGTGAACCGATTGAGCAGGTTCAACACAATAATTCTGCTCAAAGAATTAATCCTTCACGAATCAAACATTGCCATTCATTTACGTCTGTTCATAGCTCTCAACTTCGAAATAAAGGCAAACTTAGTAGTAGCGAGCTTTGTATTTTAAATATTGTTATTTAAATGCTTTGGAATACTAAAAGCTTACAGATAAGTGAAAAATGTAAGTAGCTACATGAAAAAACAGACATTTATGTCCACCACTGTTGCTTATCATAGCCTTTATATAGCAAACACACATTTTGTGTGTTTCAGATAACCTTCACCTAGAAGGGAGGAGGTCAGACACAATAAGCAAGTGTCCCATCACGAGAGAATATATTTGAATATAATGAGAGACAGTGCATGAAATTACACATTTATTTATAGGATGACTCCTAGTGTCTAAATGCCGTTTCGTCTGAATAGAGCCTAAACTAATGTGCTCTACCCATAATATAAGATGAATTGCCAGTAGCGTAAAATAGATCAACGTTATGTGTGATGCTGATTGTTTAATAAATCTCCTCAATGACTGGTTCTTCTGCTTTTGATATTGACACTTTATGGCTGACATTTTCTAGTGCACTCAAAATCACGCTTAGATACTCCTGATGAAGATGGTGAACTCTATCATTGAACACTGCATCAGCGGTAAAAAACCCCATATCAGCGTCAAGTCAATAACAGCAGTTTTGATGGTCTCAAAATCAATCATTGCAGTGCCAGTGAAGACTGGTGTCTGTATCTGCCTGAGGAATATTCACAAGCTGTTACTGATGTCTCTCATCTGCTCACAACAGTTCTGCTGCCCATATATAAGGACTGAGGGATGTAATTCAGTGATAGAGATAAAAGCCTCAATGATCTGATCACATGTCTCCTCCTTAGGTGATATAAAGATGTCGGGGTCCACCCAGCAAGGTGCTTACACAGCACAACTCACTTATGCAATATATTTTGATCATCTTGCACTGTCAGGCCGATGTCAGGGCCCATTTCATTAGCTTAATTTTCATATTCCAATGCTGCCATGTTCCTGAAGCAAATGATGAATTGCCTGAGATCTTTGTGAGGTGATTTCTATACAGCCCCCTGAGGATCAACTGAATGACTGATATAGAGGAACAAGGGTGTTTCTGACAGCTTATTACATCCACAAGCAGGGGTCTAATAAGGTAAACAAAAGAAGACCTGCATATTCAGTGAACAGCCATGAATGCAGGAAATACCAGATGTTATCCACTTAATTCATTCCTGATTAGACAGAGTGGGAGGACTCTTGAAATGAATGTAAAACTGCTATTGTTATTCAGGTTATGGAACGTCTCCACAGCAATGAAGATGAACTGCAAGGAATGAAGCACAAACTAAAGATTAGATTAGAACATGCTGAGAATATTTGAAAGAGATTAACATAAACAAGCAGAGGTCAAGTTCTGACTGTCATTCAAGATTGTCTTATATATAGGCCTATTTGATGCTTTATGAGTCTGATTTTTTTTCACCTTTATTTATTTAAATATATAGATATGTAAGGAATAATTGATGACGGGCTGTTGAATTATTATTATTTTATTTTTGCTACACTTGCCACACCTCAAGACATTGTTCAGATGTTTTATTTCAAGATGTTTTTTTTCCTTAAAACATTCATGTGCATAGGACTAATTTCTTATGCATCTCATCCAAAGCCTCTGTTGCTAATTCCAAAATGTCATTTTAGAACTAGTAACGGAGGCTTGAGACACTGATATGCTTGGGGGGGGGAATTAAATAATAAAAATAATGTCTACACACTGTGATTTCAATAGTAAAATAGAAAAAAAATAAATAGTAAAATAGACAAATTAAAACTCTTTTTTTTGTAGGCTTTAAGGGCCTTTGAAATCAATAATTTGGTGAACTGATATGAAACTGTAATGCGGTCAAGACCTGCTTGGAACTACTTTAGTTGTGCGTTTCCTGAAAAATAATTGTACATATTTGTCAACCAATATATATTATATTATCTTATAGATATATTCTGTTCTTCTATTACTATTACTCACAGTCTTTTTTCACACTTTTCATTCACTAATAACTAGCCAACCTGGCAAATGTCAGTAAGATGAATAGAAATACTAAAGGACAGCTGGATAGCTGATAGGTATTATAGGTATCCTTTGTGTTTGAAGTCAAACGAGTCCCCCTAGTGGATGAACGAAGGACACATACTAATTTGTCACTTTTGAGCAGAGCAGACAGAGGTAGGTACCTGATGGTTAAATGTATTATTTGATGTTGGATTATTGTTATGTGGACTTTGTAATTGATTACCACGTTCAAAGAAGAAGCCCCAAGAGAATGTACTGCACATCACCAAATGTCACATATGAAAGATTCAATAAACAATTTGTCCAGCAACCCTAGTGTAGAATATATTTAGAAGCAGATACAGATCGTACAGACACTTCAAAGACCTGCATTGTCTCTTTTCTTTAACAAAAGCCCTTAGGCTTCAGAAAAACAAATTAAATTTAGGGTGGTTCTACAAAGGGGAAACTACTCTCTTTGCTGCAACCAAAGCACTAAGGTCATACATAACATCATAACTCTATTCATTTGGATTTATCTGCAGCTTTTAAAACTGTCAACATCCACGCTGGCAGTGATATCTAAGTCAACTCTTTGTTTTGTAGTCTTGGAAAACAGGTCCTACCAAGTCAGCTGGATAACTCGCCCTCGACCACCTGCATCCTTAATCACAGGTATGGTACTTCAAGGATCAGCCCTTAGACCCCCTTTTTTGACCATCTACACCAGATCACACAGAAAACTCATCCATTTCCCAATGGAATGCTATCTCTATACCCAATTCCCCCCTCTGTTTCTTCATCTGCAATCTCAGACAGGATCGCTGTATGCCTCTGTGATTTATCAGCCTGGATGATTAACTCAAGACTGAGCTCCGATTCCCTCTAGCCAGGATGTCCTCTATATCCATCATAGGTCACACAGTCAATGCATACATGTTTCAGAGCTCACCTTCAGTGACCAAATTACAATGACTTCCAGGTCCTGCCACTTTATGCTTCATAATATAAAAAATAATGTCTACATTAATATCTGAAAGGAATAGTTAAGCCAAAAATGAAAATTAGCTGAAAATGTACTCACTCTCATTCCATACAGATGCAGATTTAGTTTCTTCATTGGAACAAATTTGGGGAAATTTAGCATTACATCACTTGCTCACCAATGGATCCTCAGCTGATAAAAACGTCACAAGAATCCACAAGTAAAAAGCTGAATGTTTGTAAGAAATAAATACATAATTAAGGCATTTTAACTTTAAACTGTCACTTCTGGCCAAAATACCAGTCCATAATAATGCTTTCTCTAGTGAAAAATTCAATCCTCTGTTGTCCTCTCACATCAAAATCCACCAACATGTTTCTTTGGAACTGGTTTGGTTTTGGTTGTAAATGGTACTTGATCTGTTCATAGTTCCCTCTTGTTTCAGACTAAACAACATATTTCACTGATATTTTTCACTTGTATTGTAACCAGAGACAGTGATTTGATGTAAAAAATGTCTTTGATTCATTTTTTTTTTTTTTTTTACAAACACACAGCTTTTCTTTTTACAACAAGTTAATTGATGGACTGAAGTCATGTGGATTACTTGTGGATTATTGTGATGTTTTTATCAGCTCATTCTGACGGCACCCATTCACTGCAGAGGATCCATTGGTGAGCAAGTGATGTAATGTTAAATTTCTCCTCATTGATTCATTTTTTTTTTTTTTTTTACAAACACAGCTTTTCTTTTTACAACAAGTTAATTGATGGACTGAAGTCATGTGGATTACTTGTGGATTATTGTGATGTTTTTATCAGCTCATTCTGACGGCACCCATTCACTGCAGAGGATCCATTGGTGAGCAAGTGTTGTAATGTTAAATTTCTCCTAATCTTTCTGATGAAGAAACAAACTCATCTACATCTTGTATGGCCTGAGGGTGAGTACTTTTTCAGCAACTATTCCTTTAAGCCACTAACAAGTTCAAACTGATTTTTTTAACCTTTAAAATTTAAATAATTCAATGTTCATTTTAGATACACATATAAATGTGGACTCAGTCCAAATGATATCAGTGTATACACCTTTTAAAGTATCTACTCTATATTTTAGATACACACGGTAAAGTATTTACAATATTACGTTTAAATATATATTTTGGAAAAAAAAACGTATTATGATTTTAAAAATAAATTTTATTGTATTTATTATCAATTTATTTTTTAAATACATAAAAACAATTTAAAAAATACTATTATACTGGATTGGGTATTCTCAAGTATTAGTTAATTCGATTGTTGCACTCTATTATTGTCACTCTGGCAGGAGAAGGTCTGCTAAAACATTTTTGATTAGTTCTCAAATAAATAAATGAGCTACACATCTGAGAAATTAGCCACCAGAGGGCAGCATATATCCCAAATCCAACAATGACATGATGAAGTCAGAGGTGCTTCACTGTTATCAAAGCCACTTGAGCAAATATAACTCTTTAGTACTTGGCGTATTGAGGAATAATTTGTAAAGCGTAATCCGTCAGTTTTACACATTCTATACTCGTCCTTTAGTATTACATTACAGACTATAAACATGAAAGGAGAAAAAGAGGAGAGAGAGAAAAATAAGAGATAAGGAGTAACCTTGGGAAGTGTCTGTACTCATGTGATTGGCTGACAGTTCTTTTGTCTCTGTAGTTCCACTATAAATGCTCTGCTAACGGTTCTCTCATGTTCTATCAGCTTGGAATACTGCGCACCATAAGGATCTACAACTCATCATGATTTTTACGCAATGGATTAACATACCTGGATATTACCACCTATAAATTCTGCCAAGTAACCTGTCTGGTTTTAGATTTTCTGATTATCAACTACTTCAAAGAGTACTTTTTCCCCCAACTATTGGACACATTTTTGCGCACACTGTACACCATGGCAAATACTTGCTTACAGTTCACGGGTTTTGTGATGAGTTTTCTTGGTTGGATCGGGCTTATCATCGCCACTGCCACTAATGAATGGGTAGTCACTTGTAAATATAACATGAACACCTGTAAGAAGATGGATGAACTGGAGGCCAAAGGTTTGTGGGCAGACTGTGTGATCTCTACTGCGCTGTATCACTGCATCACACTCACGCAGATTCTCGAGCTACCAGGTACGTGTGAAATAATACATTAATAATGTATTAAACACTTTTCTTTTTCTTTGAAATAATGATGAAATCCATTACAAAATAATGCAGTTTCAATATTTAATACATGAGCATAACGAAAAATGACATATAGGCCTAAATAGTTTCTTAAATAAAATATCAAACATGAAATAAGTAAAATTTGATGTTTTAAAATGTGTTTTTAAATACTGCATATAGGAGCTACGTTATAAAAATCTATAGCATCTTCTACACTATTTGTGTGTGTGTGTATATATCTCACATATCTAAATATAGTTAATTAATCTAGAATGTGTTCAAATGAATTGTTTTAGTATTATGAAATCGAGATTTTTTTTATTTTTTAAGCGTACATCCAGACATCTCGAGCATTGATGGTCACAGCATCGATTCTCGGATTGCCTGCTGTCGCGCTCGTGCTCATGTCTATGTCCTGTATCAACCTCGGAAGTGAACCAGAAAGCGCCAAGAACAAACGATCAGTGCTCGGAGGAACCATAATACTGCTGACTGGTAAGCTTGTATTTGTATTGGTAAAAAATTAGGCTCATATTACTCTTAGAAAAAGTACAATAACATTCCGTTAGCATGGCACTTTTAGTAATCTGGAGTGAAGATGTTCGCTAAATATACATGGCCTAACGTTCCAATGAAAGAAAAGGTATCATTTCTGTAATAATGAGACTCTGAGGACTGAACCTATTTCATCAATATTAAACTCTAATTGGCTTGAAATATTCTCATATATAGCCAGATTTCCTTTAGATGAATACATCTGTAATCCACTAAAAGAGCCAGGACAGTTGTTTAACCCTTCTAATGTATCTTTCTCTCACTTACATTAATGTCATAATGCAACATATAACAAAAAAGGCTATAATTTAACGTTGTGTGTTTTTTCCTTCTCAGCTTTTTGCGGCGTCGTCTCCACCGTGTGGTTTCCCATCGGGGCCCATCACGAGAGGGGCTTGATGTCCTTCGGCTTCTCCCTGTATTCGGGCTGGGTAGGCACTGCACTTTGTTTGCTGGGAGGCTGTATGATCACCTGCTGTTCAGTGGACACCCCTGCTACATACACTGACAACAATCGATTCTACTACTCCAAACAGGGCCCCGCTCATTCCGGCCCCGCCTCCACTAACCACGCCAAAAGTGCTCACGTTTGAGCTTTGAGATTGCTGCTCAGATCTGATTTCTACTCTGTCTTTGCTCTCTCTCTCTTTCCACTGTTTCTTGTTTCAACCATGTCTCTATCTACAGTGGTGACTCTTTGGATAGTTATCGTACAGCTAAACTCTGACCTTTTGACGTGGCAGCAGGGTTAGTCACCCAAATGTTACATAAGAAAGGACAGTTACTGGTGAAGGACCAGCAATGAAGGATTCAGTGTTTCAAGGGTCTTCTACTGATTCTGCTCAGTACAATGTGCCATTCTAAGTCCTATTTTTGTAGTGAGAAATGAGTTTTTGCATTTTTATATGAATACTAACAGTATTGCAATGTTGTTTTTATTCTAAATCTTTCAGTTTATTTCAGTCTGTTTGTACAGCTATGTTTTTGTTTTGATCAATTTCAGACCATTTCAGAATAGTCAAACACTATACCAAAATTGGACCAAAGCAGTAATTATTTAGCAATATTATTTATTGTTATACTTCTATGCAGTTTTTATTAAGTTTGTTGTAATAAACAATGTTGTCCATGTGAAAATGCTTGTGAAATTGTTTTTTGATTATAGGTAACATGTCATTTTTATAAATAAAACCCTCTGTGCTGGGAAACTGAACTGAATTGCTCTCCGCAGGACTGTATACTGTCGAGAACGCAGCGTCTGCTGTCAGATGCCCAGGCAGGTGTAGTGCATCATCATTAAACCTCGTTCATTCTCACTAGAGGCACTCGATACGCACATACAGTTCAGGCACCCAAGACATGTACACATATCTATTTCTCTTACTCCAATGAGAAACTCGCCCCATTACGACCAATGGGTAACTCAATGACTGGCAGACAGCACTGATTAAAGGTTAACAGTCACATTTGGCCATAAAGGACGATTTATGCTCCGGTTGCGACAAGTCTCCGTCTTTGTTCTCTGGTTGGGGTCCTTGCACTGAATGCTTCCTGTTATACATGGAGTTTCAGTGGGCATACAGTCAAAAATGGCTGAGGATATAAACAACATGTGAATGTTTTTATACATTGTGTAAAAAACAAAACAGCAAATTTAACCACTGCAGTATGATTTATCTGTGTAGGGTGATGTCAAATATCGCTTTTCGTAGATCTTATACGTTCAGTCTTTGGTTAGAGGTAGTTTGGGGTGAAGAAAATTCAGTGAAGAATTGTATTGGAATCTACAGTATTTTTCTTTTCCAGGTATGGCTGCAAATAACAACCTAAACGCAGAAGGGGAGACAGATGAAGCAGAGATTGACTTGAATTAGAAGGAATCAGGAAGATGAAAACTTATCGTTAATACAGCCTTCATTGGAGAGAAGTTGTTTAGCACTTTTTTTAAAGGGTCATGAAACACTAACACATTTTTAAGAGGTTAACAAATACTGTGTGTTTCAGATAATAGGCTATGCATGGTACTTTATCTGAAGAGTAAAGTAGATCATTTAGGAATTTTTGGTCTATTTTAGTATTTGGTGTCATGAACAAATGAGTCCCCTAGCATAAATGTGTCCGCCTAATGATTGGATTGGCTGAAAGGCCTTTTAATGTATGCTCTATTCAGTGCCTGATTAGAAAACCTACACACTTGGCTCATGCTAGATGTTGTCTTATGCAAATGTGACTCTAATTACCTTTACATTTTTTTTCTAATAATTTCACAAAGCTATAGAGTGTGAAATATTCCTCATTCTTTAACTCAGCATAGCACTAGCTTGTTAGCCTGCTAGATTAATACATCTATCATCTTTAATAATTTAAGAACATGCAAATAATAAAATGTAACAATAAAATATTGAATTTAAAATACATTTAATAAAATCACCTCTTGTACAATATAGCAGGCTACAGTAGTGAACTGATAGCATACAAGATACAATAATAAAAGACTATTCCCAAGTGTGAACCCATTTGTTGGGGGAACCCAGCTATTCATGGCACCGGATTCGAAATCAATATTGAGTCAGAATCAACAGGAAGTGACATTTTTTTAACTGAAGTCTATGTCAGATGTCTCTTTCTACACTCACTTCGGTGTAAGTTTCAAAATGTATGAAAACTGATTAATGGTGGGTTTCATGACCCTTTAATGTTCTTTGCATAATTTTAGAAAGGGTATATCGGCATTTGTACAAACATGACAACTTCATTCACTAGTCAAAGTGCTGTAGGGGTCAACTTCTTGCAATAGAATAATCATATTCTAATGTGAAAATACAGCAATCATGAATCGCTAATTTTAGCTTGACTGTGTTTTCCTTGGAAAACTGATAGTAGCTTAAAAATGACAAAATTGTGTATTGTGTACCTAATACACCAGTAAAAAAAAAAAAAAGTTAATGATTAAAATCTCACAGCATGAGACTAACCTTGAAATGACCAGAAAAATATGCAGTTTCCAGAATGTTCTGAAAACACCAAAAGGCTTCTTACAGGAAATGACTGATTCTTTGAGCAGTGAGTTAATATCACCTTTTGCATAAGGATTAGGATGTGCTAGTATTAAAGCAACTAATATGTTTGCATAAGCATAAAAGTGCATAATATTTACATGTTTTTAAGCATATATAGAAAATTTAACCATCTACCACACACCATCAAAGCATTCACCGTCATCTTCACATCCAGGATTAGCACCAGGATATTTTGCATCAAAACAAGAGGAGGCTTCCCCTTAAAACAGATGACGTACAATATAAGGACATCACATTTAAATCTGATTCAGGCTGATGACAGATGACACAAATGATGTCCTATGAGTACCTCATAGGAATAACACTTATGAAGACCCTCCCACAAAAGGAGTGTGCTTCAGGTTGTGTCGATGTTTGCGCCATACAGACAGACGGGTCTGAACTGTATGAATTGAACATAACAACATGCTTTGAGATCTCCAAACCATATTGTACTACATCGACCACCATTGCGGCAATGATAATGGAACAGTACGTCTCGATCTGTTCATCGCATTCCTCTGCATAGCCAGCGGCGCCCCTCCCAGTATGACCATGTTTGTTTTGTGCTCAGGCACGACCCTCGGATCGCTGTTATTCTAGGCTCAGCGCTCCACCTCACAGGATACAGAGCGGGCCTGCACCGCTTACACAAGCCACCCATGTGAGCATATTTATTACCTCTGATTTCGGGTTGTGTGAGACTGCCTTAAAGCGAAAGGAAAACCAAGAGTCACTATCTGATCTGTAATAAATGACTTTCATTGTTGCATGGAAGCAATATTAACATCTCATTACACAGTGCAACGGGAGAGCAAAACCACAAGTAGAAGAAACAATAAATAGATTCTTTAAAAAAATCTTTGAAACCAGAATACATCCACTTCATACCAAAATATACACCAGAAACAAAGATCAGATTTGCAAGGGAAGCCAATCTCCACATTTCCTGAACAAATACCAAACAAACTATGATAGCAGGAAAGATAGTTCACAAAGTACAAACAACAAATAGTAGCTGACTTTAAAAGCAATAGTTGAAACATTTTTGATTTTTTTACAGACAGATTTTTAATCAAATATTTCTGTACGTAGATTTTAATCTTACTTAAAAGGAAAGTTCACCGACAAATGAAAATAATGCCATTATTTACCCACAAACCTGACTTCTGGTGAACTCGAACTGTTTTTGTCCATACAATGAAAGTCAATGTGATCCAAAACAACATCATTGAATTCAACTGTATAGACAAAAAACATTTTTCTAAATATCTTACAGATTTGGAACGACATGAGGGTGAGGAAATGCTGACAGAATATTCATTTTGGGGTGAACTATCCCTTTAAAATTTTGCCCTCTTTAAGTCTATTCTTATGTGTTAACATTTATTTAAATCACAACTAAGAAATCAAAATCCAAACGTCTCCAGTTACGTTTTTAGAAAGAGCTCATTAAAAATATAGGCTTTCACCACTTTTCTTTAGAAGTTCTTCTGAACCCACAAAACACCACCAGCGGTGGCTATGCTACCCCAACGGAGAACCTGAAGGTATGAAATGCCTGTAAAAAAATACTTTTCTTCGATATTTCGCTTCTCCACACTGTTATATGGTGTTCTACTCTACGGAAGTAAAATGGTGTCTTTTGTCGGATACAGTAAACAAAGGTTGCAGACTTTGGCTTGCTTTGTAAACAGAGGCCACTCGGGAATTGGAGGGTTTGGGGGTGTACGGTGGGCAGGCTGCTACACTCGTCTCTCAGAATGCTACCTTTGAGAGTTACATCAAGTCTTTCAACAGTCACCACACATGCAAATACTCACAAACATAGTTTTACTCTGGGCCCATTTGTTCTGAACATGCTACACATTCAGCAAAATGCCACGGCAAAGACAAAGAATCACGTCATAGACCAGATGCAAGGAACAAAACCAATCCAGGCCCCAAAATTACGCTCTATAGATCTAATGGGACTCAATGGACACAGCCTGCAAATCATTTATGGCAACTCAATCTTTTGTTTTTTAACATTTCAACATATTTGAGGGAGACATTCAAAGCAATATGGCATGATGTGCTCAGTGCATTTTGAACACATGTGGCCTTCCAAATGTATGGATTTGAGGCCTGGCTTGGTTTTTTTTTTTTTTGTGCCTTTTTCGGCTGGCGG
>NW_015540881.1:1963707-1965064 GCF_001515605.1 Sinocyclocheilus anshuiensis | reverse complement strand
TTTCGGCTGGCGGAGCTGTAACACACTCCCCACCACATGCAAATTTCACTCCCTCTGTTTTCCTACACCTCTTCTCCTTTTTTTTTTTTTCAACGGACACACTGACCAGCCGAGAGACACAAATCGTACTGTGGTCACACCGTCAGTATTTACACGGAGCTGCTTGCTTGCAAGGATGAAGCGGAGTCACTGGCACATAGGATGAATGGATGGTCGGTGGTGACACAGGACGGCTAACAGGCACCTTCACCAGGAAACCAAACCCATGGATATGTCGACATCAACAGAAATGACAAACAAACAAGCATGGACATCTTGATGGTTATATTAAAAGCACACACTGACAGATGAAGGCACTATTGCAAGCAAAATCCAATTACTATTTGTGACAACCTACAGTCCAAACCTCACTTGGGCTAGATGTTAGAGTGGAAGAGAACGAGGCCTTTGATTCAGTGGGGTCACTCATAACATGTCAATTCCAGTCGCATTTTATGGCTATCATCTATCTTTGCCTCTCAGAACAATCTTTTTTGTATGCAATATTAAAACAGCTGCTTACTGAATAACAAAAATGCGCAAATCGCTTTAAGTGTTTTAGGGCTTCACATGTTTCCTGGTTTTATATCGACCCCACATAATGTTGGGGCTAATAGACTACAGGAAGTGACCTGTGAACGGACATCCTCCTGACAGCTGAAAGACGCTCATATTGGGAACGGCTGTGGGAGTGTGATAACTAACAGGGCAGTAATAAACTACTCACCGGATAATAAATTCCATGCTAGTTACTGTAATTTGAGTTAGGGGGACTTTCAAGTGAAACAATAGGTTATATATATTTAAGTGCTGAAGAGTTCGATAACATGATTAAGTGAGAATTAGGGATCAAACTGTTAAAGGGATCATATGACGTTGCTAAAAAGAACATTATTTTGTGTATTTGGTGTAATGTGTTTATGCGGTTTAAGGTTAAAAAAACACATTATTTTCCACATACTGTACATTATTGTTTCTCCTCTATGCCCTGCTTTGTCGATTTTTACAAAGCTCATCGGTCGGAAAAGCGAGGTGCGCTCTGATTGGCCAGCTATCCAGTGCGTTGTGATTGGCCAAATACCTAAAGCGTGTGACGGAAATGTTATGCCCCTTACCATACTGTGATGCCGTGTCCCGGCGCGATGAGACAAAACCAATAAAACCCATTACAAACGAGGCATTTGTTGCATACAGTGGGGACATAATTACGGATTATAATGATTTATACTGTCTTTTTACGCGTTGCGTTGCATCGTGCCCCGTAAACATAAAACCATGTCTGCATTTGTGATCGGAGAAATGACAAACAACAAGCCCT
>NW_015540881.1:1940586-1963682 GCF_001515605.1 Sinocyclocheilus anshuiensis | reverse complement strand
TAACCACTGATTTCTAGTCGTGTCCTCTTTTGGAAGGCCAAACAAAGTAGTTTCACTTTTGCAACGAAACACACAGCGTCTTCACGACATGGCGGCGGCGGCAGCAGCAACAATAAAGTTACACCTTCTTTCTTTGCTAGAACATTTGGGCGGCGTTATGCAAATCTTCCCACATCGTGACGTAGACATGTAGGGGGCGTGTTTAAACGAGGCGTTTTAGGAGGGCGTGGACTAGTCTTAACTTTTATAAAGAATATCTCTTTGGGTTTGAGACTTTAGTCTTTGCAACTTTAGGGATCTTATCTATTCACGAACAGCTTGTAACACTCCAAAGAGAAAGGAAAACTTGAAATCGCATCATATGACCCCTTTAAAACTCATTTAAAAAAGAAGGAATATTTGGGCTGTTTAGGTTCTGTGTGATCAAAAAAGCCTTCTAAAAGTTCAATCCCATCTTATGCGTTCTCATTATCCTATCAGTAGTGAAAAGGGGCTGCAAATGAAGGAATAAGTATAAAATACAAACTCATTGCAGAGACATAACAACCTAGCCCAAGGGTTCTGCAGTTGTTGGCAGGCGAGTATATTCGGATAACATTCTCATTCCAAGGGATCGTCTATATCGTCGTCGACTACCAGCGCCTCAAAGCCCGGACTGGGTTTGCCAGCTTTGCTTTTGGCTCTGCTGTGTGAGGTGGAAGAAGAGGTCCTGTGGTTGTCCACCTTGTCCAGGCCGTCAGGCTGAGGCTCGCTCTGCTCCTGGCGTTGTTGTTTCTGTTGCCCACCTTTGCCCTCATGGGAGCCCCAGCTTTGGAACGGCCCTCCGTCTCCAGAAGGGTACAGATCATCATCCACTGCAAAGTTGTCGTCCACACCCGTGTCATAGCGCTGGTATGTGCTGGCATGGGCCTCTTCCTCGCGTGCCGTGATCTCCAGGGTGCTGTTCCACATTCCGTAGCCAAAGTAGATCAAAACACCTGCAGAGATGAACACACAGAGACAACACAAACAATGCACACATGCATAAGCTACTGCACAAATGTTACTGATGGGTGTTTTTTCTCACTCATCAAAAGTTTACCTCAGTCAAATATAGCAAATGAGTAATAGTGGAGGTATTAGTCTGCTCATATAAGAGAGAGCAGACTGTTAGAGACCAGTGGTGACCAATAGTGTTTAGTGGTGACCAATAGTAGGACCATGTGGGTCATTTCTGTTTTGCAGGAGTTTTGACCTCTGTAAATTCTACTGTAAAATGTAATTTAAGGAAGTATTTCTATAAAAACAATTCACCAAGAATATATATTAATTATAACTTGATTACTTACAAAATGGCAAAAATAAATAAACTAATAAAAAAATAAAATGAACAGGATGGAAATAATAAGCTAATACTAGCAATTGCTCAGTGAGGGAATGACAGTTTGGATGAAGGTGTCAATAAGAAGTTAATTCTGATTTTTTACACAACCATCTTTAAAAATTAATATTACAAAAGTAATATTATCATATCAATTTTAGAAACATTACACCAACCAACCAACTAACAAACTACAGTAACTAACTAAATAAATCAAAGAATTTATCAAATTCCATTGGTGATAATTACGGATGTTTATTTAAATACCAACTCAATCCGAGCAGCTGAGTCCTTAGCCATCTTCAAGAATCGGCTAAAAACACATCTCTTCCATCTTTATTTGACCCTCTAACTCTAGCATTCTCTATTCTAATTCTATTCTTTAAAAAAAACTTGTCCCTTTTAGACTTGCACACTATTCTTTTACTGCTTGTTTTCTTTAAAAAAAAAAAAAAACTAACACTAGCTTTTCTAATCTTTTGGTATTCTGTTTTCTTTTTATTTATTATATAATTAACAAAAGCAAAAAAGGCCTCTAACACTAGCTTGCTCTATTCTTTTTCTATTCTGTTTTCTTTTTATTTATTATATAATAAAAAACAAAAAACCTTGCTACGTGTTCTGCGTTAAGCTAACTGAGACTTAACTGAGTCATAGCACTTGCATATTGCTCTTTTGTTGATTTTGATTGCTTCCATTGTCCTCATTTGTAAGTCGCTTTGAATAAAAGTGTCTGCTAAATGACTAAATGTAAATATGATTTCACTTTATGTAGGATGATGTCATAAGGGAACTGTTTTTAGCGATATTACAAAGCATGGAAGAAACATGAAGGAACGTTATATTAAGAACATAGGAAAAATATTTTTATTGCAAATGAAAACTATATTTAAATGTTGTTTTTAAATTAGATAAAATAAAATATTAAGAAACATAATAATTTGCCAAGGTTTCATTATATAAAATTCAGTCCATGCTCATTTAAAGATTTATTTAAAGTACTTTTGGTCAGTTTTTCCCGACACATATGAAACTACACTATCGTTCAAAACTTTGAGGTTGGTGATATTTTATGTTTTTGAATGAAGTCACTTATGCTCATCAAGGCTGCATTTATCTGATCAGAAAAACAGTAAAGAGCGTAATATTGTGAAATGTTACAACAATTTCCATTTTAATGTTTTAAAATGTAATTTATCCCTGTGATGGCAAAGCTGAATTTTCAGCATCATTACTCCAGTCTTCACAGTGTCACATGATCCTTCGGAAATCATTCTAATATGCTGATTTGATGCTCAAGAAGCATTTCTTCTTATTATTATTGTATGTCTTATTATATCTCATTATTACCAGTATATGTTGAAAACAGTTGTGCTGCTTAATATTTTTTCAGGATTCTTTGATGAATATAAAGTTCAAAAGTTCAACATTTCAACATTTCTTTGAAATAAAAGTCTTTAAATATAAAATATAAATATCGTATAAATATAAATATCGTATAAATATCTTCACTGTTACTTTTGATGAAGCGGAATAAAATTAATTTCTATATTCTAAATGAATCATTTATTTCAAAAAAAGAAAAAGAAAAACTTACTGACCCCAAACCTTGGAACAGTAGTGTATATGTGAAACTGTCCTGCATATCAGAAATTACCCTTCTAAATAAAATACTGTCTGTATAAACCTGTCTATTTAAAATAATACTGAAACTCACCCACAAAGCACCATACGCCAAAACGGATCCATGTGATGGTGGAGAGCTTGAGCATGAGGTAAACATTTACCAGCATGGCAGAGGCCGGGACGAAGGGAACGCAGGGAGCCATGTAGGGCAGGCGCTTGGGGTTCTCCGGCTGCTGAATGATAATGAAGACCAAGAGCATGATGACCAGCAGCAGCAGCACCAGCAGCAGCACGGCCCACCACTGGCCATCAGCGATCTGACCCGACCCGAAGATGATGAGGGAGCAGAAGCAGAAGATGAGGATGAAGAGCAGAATGACGCAGCGGGTGACGATGCGGCCAGTGGCCATAGTGGGCCGGTCCATCTTGCCCGGCAGGCCGAGCCTAATGCGCATGGTGTAATAGCAAGGCCCCAGCAGCTTCTTCAGCTTCAGCAGGTACATGCGATCTGCCTCGTCTGACTCAATGCCTGAGGACATGTCCACTGTGCCGTAGTTGGGGTGACTGGCGGTGTAGGTGGACTTGTCGGGTTTACCGATCAGCATCTCGTTGTCTCCTAGAGACGGTAAGTTCTTGGCTCCACAGGTGTTTGTTGGAGCATAATCATCGCCCTCGCTGACCGGCGAACAGGCTTCCTTCTCACACTCGGCTAGAACTCCCTCCTTACGCTTTGTGTTCTGCTCAGAGAGGAAGTTGACGAATCCGTGAATGTCTCCTTCGGGCTGGTAACGCAGCAGTAGCACACACACTGACACTAGTGTGTAGGCTAGCAGAGTGCCGATGGACATCATCTCGATCAGGTCCCTCAGACTGACAAGCAAAGCCAAGAGAGCAGAAAGGAAGCCCGACACCACACAGGCCACTGCAGGAGTCTCTGTGTATGTGCTCACATGGGCCAGAAATCTACAACATACAGATAGTGCACATGAAACCTTCAATCCTCCATTCACAAAAGGGCAGTGCTATGGCATTGAAGTGGGAGTGCTGATCTTTCTCAGACACCAGAAAATACACTTTAAAAAAAAAAAAAAAAAGGTACAGAACTGTCACTGGAACCTTTCAAAAGCTACAAATATGTACCAATTAGGTACTAATATGTACATTTTAGTTACTAATATGTACCTTTAGGGGTAAATAAGGTACAAAGGTGTACTACCCTAATAAAAGCTTCAGTACCTTTTTTCTGTGAGTGTACCGACTACTCAACTGTCAATCAAAGACTGCACTAAAACAAGTGTTTTAACCTCAGAAAAGTGCATTTATATATACTGCTGTTCAAAAGTTTGGGGATAATTTTTTTTAATGAATACGTTTATTCAGTAAGGATGCATAAAAATAGACAAAAGTGACAGTAAAGACATTTATAATGTTACAAAATGTTTCTTTTTACATTTTATTCATCAACAAATCCTGAAGAAAATGGATCACAGTTTCTACAAAAAAATATGTGACCCTGTCTGTGAAATCTAGGCTAAATTCCCAAATCTAATTCAAAACTTTTGATTGAAAGTTTGATTTCAACCATTAATTTCACTATAATTTCAATCTTTGACATGGACATACATGGCCAATATTAAAGATATCACAGTTTCATTTTCACGGAATGTTCTTTACATTAATGAAGGATGATTTTATGTAGAAAACAGTAAAACCCAAAACTTTAATTAGGTTTTCACAGGCAGGGCCACAAATATTTACAAATCTGTTTTCAGCACTGAAAATAATAAGAAATGTTTCTTGAGCACCAAATCAGCATATTTTCTGAAGGTCATGTGACACTGAAGTAATAACTGCTGAAAATTAGTTTTGCCATCAAAGGGATAAATTAAATTTTTTATATATATTAATACAGAATCCAGTTATTTTAAATTGAAACAATATTTCACAATTATTATTTTTACCATTAATTACTATTTTTATTGTATTTTTGATCAAATAAATACATCCTTGGTGAGCATAAGAGACTTCTTTAAACAGTAGTGTATGTAGTGACAGATTATGTGAAGCGCAGCTGAAATTCATTACAGGTACTAAACTATTCCCCCCAAACAAAACATAATATTTATAAGAGTTTAAAGCCTGGTAGTGTAAGCAGTTTTGTTTTTAACTACTAAAAAGAATTATAGATCCTCTCCTTTAAATCTGATCATACATGTGTGATGCATTTTGAGATGCTTCGAGAGGTGTTACTACCAAGTATAAATGGCGATGCATCATGTCTGACCACTTCTGATCACCTGTGATGGGTGTACTGATGTTAATACCAGGTGTAAACAGGATGAATCATCCAAATATTCATTTTATCAAAGAAGTCTTACAACATACCCATTATTCTGGCTATGATTTAAAATGTCAGGGCTCTAAGTAGCATTTTGTTTGAGACTGCGTGATGGCAGGAGCTTACTTCTCCAGCAGAGAACGATATTTAAATGGCATTTTAATCATTTGCAACATATAATGGAGAGAGACGCATTACAGAGCATCAAAGATCATTACTTAACCCTGTGATTTCATTTTTTACCTGAAGAGCAAACCATCTCCAGCCATGGCATAGATGACTCTCGGCATTGGGAAGAGAGAGCCCAACAAACTGACTGTCAGCCCTGCAATGGAGCCAATGGCCACTATGTATTTGGCAGTTTGGAAGCCATGTAGAGAAAACATCTCCATCAGAGGAGCATCTGTGTCAATGTCAGTGTAGGGGACCATCAGAGTGAGGATCACACTCACCTGTGAGAAAGACAGAGAGGCAGAGAGTGAGATTCATTGAACTTACAAATGAAGGACTTTTTTTTTTTTTTTGTTACTGTGACTTTCTTTAAGAAATGCCCCCATTATGAATGTTAGGACCAGACTGAAATGACCAGGAACATAGTTAAAATGACAATTATCATCTAATGTTGAGAATCTTTGGAAGAATATGCAAAGTAGACTGAAACAGTAAAATGTTGAATTTTTTCTGGTGTTTAGGACTACTAGAATTTATTTAAAAGTTTCTGAACACCAAACAGGTATCATTGATGTGTTCAGTTTTGTTCATCTGACGTCAAGTTGCGAAAGTACAGAACAAGCTGTTTTTGCGGCTTAGTTTCAATAACTGGTCTTTTTTTGATAGGTAGGAAGCACTGGGTTCTGACAGTTACAATATGTTTTCTTAGTACAAATTACTCTTTTATATCAAAAGATCAAAGACATCGATTCCATGTGACCCATTTAATAAATCTCAGAAAATACTATCTTTATCTGTAACACAAACACACACATATGCACAAAAACATACAGACAGAGAAATGAAATGCCTGGCTAAAATTAGCCTCTACGACAACAAAATGAGATCTGGAGGGGTGAACGCTGCTAATTAACAAGTTTGCTCCTCATCAGAAAGTCCTGTAGTTGTGAAAATGAAGAGCCATTTTGGTAAAGCCAATTTCATTCCAGCTAAAACAAAAACCACATGAGAAAAATTGGAGAGAGATGAAAGAATAAAAAGATCAATTAGAGGAAAACAGAGAAAATAGAAATTAAATATATAGAATATATTGTTCTAAGATGCAGAAAAGATGTCTGTTGGTGAATTAATACCCGTTGCGTTACTATGACAACCTCCTACAGACAGACAGCATTGCACGGTGATAAAGCCGGAGAGCTTTAATAAATTCAGACATGCTGCATGAAGAGAATAACCAATGACTGTCCATGAACACAAAGAAATGAACAAAGAAAAGTTATGCCACTGTAGAGTATCTTTTTAAATAAAAACTCATGCATCATTTATATTCTTATACAGAGAAGAGTTGATACTTATACAGGTATCAACAGACTGTGAATGACATAACTTAATCATAATCATTTATAACCTGAATACATTTTTGAATAAAATCAAACTTAACAGCCAAAAGATATATAGAATTAGAATTTTCAGATTTTCAATGTGGTCTCATACTTCGTATATGGAGAAAATAACCCAAAATTAGTGATGGTTAATATACCATATACTCACAGAGACATAGGCAGTGAGACAGGTGACCAGAGAGGCAGTGATGGCGTAGGGGATGGATGTGTTGGGACTCTTGGCTTCCTCTCCGGTGGTGGCTATGATGTCAAACCCAATAAAGGCATAGAAGCAAGTGGCTGCACCCTGCATGACCTGTTGGGCAGAGCGGTTTATTATAGTTACAAGACAATGCAATTTCCTCCTCTGTGTTTATGCTGAGAGGCACTAACTGCACTAATGGATTGAACTTCAATAATAGATTTGAAATGTACTTTACCCCTGACCAGCCATAAGGCAGGAACCGTCCCTCATCCCAGTTGCTGCCACTGATGAAGAAGAGGCCTGCAATCATTATGAACACCCACACCACCAGATTGATGACATTCAGCACGTTGTTGAACCCGACAGAATTCTTCACGCCTAGAGCAACTATCACTGTGACCAGGATGACTATGACCAGGGCCAGGATGTCCGGATACGCCTGCTCCCCTTTACCTGAGAGGTGATGAAGGAGGAATGTACAATGCATTACATGGTTAAGCCAGTTTTGATGCTGGAGTTATAAAATTTTGTCTGAAAGTTTAAACAAACCTAAAAAGCAATCCTTAAAAGGATTTTTGAGGTTATTTAGGCCTCATGATGTCTCGAATGCTTTTCTAACCTATACAGTTGATAAACTAGCACAACATATGGATAGAACGATACAACGCTAGATGGATGGATAGATAGATAGATAGATGATAACTGTAGAATGATAGATAGATAGATAGATAGATAGATAGATGAAAACTGCAGAAATATAGATGATGTCATCATGATGTCATTGATAGATTATTTCACAAATAAAATATGCACTGCATTACTGCATTCTTAATTATTTTTTGGAATAAATGCAAAAATGCTCAAAAATACTAAATTGATGAGACTTATACTTAGCTTTAATACATATGGAAAATGTAAACATTAGGTGTAACTGGATATGAATTCACACTTGATTAAAAAATAAAGCATTAAAAAACAGTGAGGACTTCAATGAGGCCTCTTCATTTCAGAACAGCGCTGCATGCCACTGATAAATAGAAAGACAGATAAACAGATAGATAGATGTCTCTCAGATGACAGTAGTGAGTTTGGACAGCTGTTTTCACAACTTGACAACAGACAGTCCTCATATGACCCCTCAATGCCATCATGAATAAACCATGCATTTCTAAAAATACTCATCATACTAACCAGGCCTTAAGCGGAAATGACTATGAACCGTAACGTGGCTGCTACATGTGTGCAGAGACACACACAGATGGAGAGATATTTGATTATCAGAGGAAAGGGATTGGTAAAAGTAAAAGAAGAGATTTTACGACAGCTGCTGGTTGAGTAAGACTGTGTATTTTGGCATGATATGCCATGTTTTGTCAGACACAATAGTCTATATGTAATATCTGTCTGCAAACCAAACATGCCATGCAGGAAGCAAATATTGTCCTTTCTAGAGTAGCCAATATTAATATTTCATTCCTTCATCTGTAGTCTGAGGTGTCTATTTGGGAACTTTTTTAATGCCAAGGACCCCAAAATATGACAATCCCTTTGTTCAATCAATAAGGGGCCTTCTCCTAAAATATAAAGGTAGCTATACATATTGATGTGAGAGAAATGTGTGATATTCTAAACAATAATACATAATTAATTTTTATTACTTTACTGAAACCAAACAATTCAACCATATTACAACATTATCGGTAAAAAAAAAAAACTTTTTAAACAGTATTATTCATTTATTCATGTGTGAAACATTTGAAAAGATGATTGCATAACCAAGTAATTGCATAATCAGCATTCAAGATACATGGAAGCCTTTTTCACATGAATATTTAGCAAAACAAGAATATGTCAAGATCTAGAATTTGCTTCAGATCGTATCTGCTTTGAAAATATTTCTTTAAGTGGAGTAGCTGTTTCATAGTTTAACAGAAGCTGTTATAAACTCTGTTTTAACAAGCTTTCCTCACATTGTCATTGTCACCAGACTATTGACGGCTAAAGTTAGAGGTGCCTTTTCTTTTCTGCAGTACCATTAACTCCAGTCTATTAATAAATTAAGCTTACTGTAACTTGCGTTGTAATTGCTGAGTGTGTGTGTATGTGTCAAGGTTATTAGTGTGTCATTTCCAAATTCTTTCTTTGAAAACTGCAACACTCAGAGACATGAACTCAATCGTTTAACTCAGTTGGAAAACAGGCTGGATTTTATATTAACAGGCTGTCAAGTATATTCTTGTGAGATAAAAGAGGTTTTCTTTTTGCAGCATTAAAAGAATAGTTCACTCAAACATTTAAATTAGCTGAAAACTTACTAACCCTCAGGCAATCTAAGATGTAGATGAGTTTGTTTTTTCATTGGAACAGATAGATTTATTAGAGAGATTTCATATTTGGAGAAATCTATCTGTAGATGAGTTTGTTAATTACATCACTTGCTCACCAATGGATCATCTGCAGTGAATGGGTGCCGTCAGAATGAGTGTCCAAACAGCTGATAAAAACATCACAATAATCCACAAGAAATCTGCACAACTCCAGCCCATCAATGTTTTGTGTAGTGAAAAGCTGTGTATTTATAATACACATAAAAGATTTCTTCATAAAAATTTTTAACTTCAAACCATTCCTTCCTGCAAAAAAAAGAGTCCTCTATCCATAATAACATATGGACGTGTGGATTACTTGTGGATTATTGTGATGTTTTTATCAGCTGTTTGGATTCTCATTCTGACGGCACCCATTCAATACAGGGGATCAATCAGTGAGCAAGTGATGCAATGCAAAATTTCTCCAAATCCATTCAGATAAAGAAACAAACCTATCTACATCTCAGATGGCCTGGGGGCGAGTAAATTTGCAACTAAATTTCATTGGGTAAAATATTCTTTTAAAATTAATCCAGGTCTCAGACTTTGATGATTATGTTTTAAGTACAAATTTATAATAATATTAATGCATCTCACCCAAGCCATTGAGTGTTCCTATGTGGTTGATCATGAAGCCGCTGATGCTGTGATTGGCCAGCGAGTCAAACATACTGCTGAGTGCACTGGCTCCTGCTGCTGTACCAATCAGATATTCCAAAATCAGATTCCAGCCAATAAAAAAAGCCACAAATTCTCCCACTGTCACATAGCTGTAAGTATAGGCCGATCCTGTGGTTTTAGGCACACGCACACCAAATTCAGCATAACACACCCCTGTGGAGAGATAGCAACGATTACTGTAACACCTGCACTCCTGGAGGTTATCAATTTAAGCATGCAGGTCTCTAACTGGTTGCTGAGATGGAATCATTGATTTTATTTTTTTCTGGAGTGTCAGATCAATTCTTAAATGTCAAACTCATAGAATCCCAGTGGACCAGATAACAGGAGAGAAATCCCTCTTTACAAGCTGAATCCCTGTAAACCCCACTTCAGTGGAAAAGATAAGGATTATATGTTTCTACATTCATTCCAAGATGTACTCTCTGACATCAGTGCTATAAAGCAATACATATCCCTTCAAGTTGATGTAATGTGATGTATTTTTGAGTGAAACATGAAAAAATATATGAAGGCACTTGAATTTATTCATTGAGACATGATTGAATGGTGAAAAGTGGCAGTTGCATATCAGAATGGAATCAGATTGAATTAACGTTCACTTATAAAATGGCAAAAGCTAATTGGCTATTGGCTAACATTATACAATGAACGTAATCAGAAAAAAACAAGTTATTACATTTTTATTACATTTTGATAAAAGATTATGAAGACAAAGTCTTTTTTCCTGTGGAACAGATGAACCAATCACAATGAAACCAGGAACATGTATTAGAAAAGTAAACAGGGTTCATTTCAATTTTGTATTGATTTTAAGTTATATTCTGTCCATTTTTTGTTTGTTTGTTTAAGAAATTAACACTTCTATTTAAGGGTGTAATGGTACATGTATTCGTAACGAACATTTTCGGTATGGGTCTTTCGGTTCGGTACGCATGTGAACCGAACAAATACAGCATTGTTTTAACCACTGCACGAGTGGAACTTCATTGGAAACTTCCAGTTTTATATATTGTTACTTTTGATGAGAATCAAAGTCGCATCTTTCAAGTTATGTCCATTTTTTTCTGGAAATTCAAACAAGAAATGCCATATTTGACGCTCTTTGATGTGGCGTGACAGATCGCTGTATAAATTCCTCAGTTGAAACAGCAGCGAGGAGCGCAAGTGAGCACGATCATCCCTTCCTCTTTACTACTAGTTTTAATGCAAAATAAACATGAATGAACTCATGCTTCAAGTAATCGCTCAGTCAGTGTTTCTACCACAGAAAGACTTCAAAACAAAATGTCACGTAGCATTTAATTTACCTCAGGCAAGTAATCAGTGTTCACAGCTTGTTAGTGCACTAGAGAAATTAAGTCTAGAGAAGAGCATTGCGCGAAATATTAGACTATATACTCATTATATTTTACTTTACCTGTTAGTGATGTCTTAATTAATTCAATGTGTTTTTTGAACCTTAAACCGCATAAACACATTTCATTACACCAAATACACAAAAGAATGTTCTTTTTAGCAGCATCATATGACCCCTTTAAATAAAACTGTTATGAAACAAGTTATGAAAGCCATTGTGAAAATTTATATATTTAAACAACAAATAGAAATGTTATAAATTAGAAGTTAATTTAAAAACTGCATTATGTGCAATTTACATGTTTGCATACATTTTTTTCAGTTTTAAGAGTGTTGATTATTATATTTAGAAATAAATAGTAGCTTAATTGAATTTAAGTTTGAGCTCTGTTGTTAATTGTAACCTTATAGTAATGTAAAAGGGCTCCCTATAGTTTAGAGGATAAGCTGAGGTAGATTTTAATTATAATTAAAATGAAAGAAGATATTTTTTTAAACAAATTAAAAACAAAAAAATTTGTTTAGTAAACCACTGTTTAATTACAAAAAAATTCAATTTTATGTTTAGTTTTTTCCCCTTGCTGTACTGAAACCATACTAAACCATGACATCCAAACTGAAGTACATACCAAACTGCCATGTTTCTTTTTAACACCCCTATTTCTATTATGCAATGATGCACTAAAATGATCAGAATTGACAGTAAATACCTTTTTAATATTTCAAAACATTTATATTTCAAATAAATGCTATTCATCAAAGAATCTTGAAAATACTAGTATCACAATTTCCACAAAAATATTAAGCAGCTCAACTTTTTTTCAACATTGATAATATTAGAAATATGGAACAATATAAATAATTGTTTCTTGAGAAAATCTGCATTTTAGAATGATTTCTGAAGGATCCTGTGACACTGAAGACTGTAATGATGAATCAGTAATGATGCTGAAAATTCAGCTTTGACATCACAGGAATAAATTAAATTTTAAAATATAATAAAATCAAAAACAGCTATTTTACGTTGAAATAATATTACTGTTTTACTGTTGGAGTTTTGATCAAATAAATGCAGCCTTGATGAGACTTTTTTCAAAAACATTAAAAAATCTTATAGATGCCAAATTTGTGAACGCATACAGTATGGAAGTTAAGAATATTTTTTCTTAGAATTATTTTGCTTTAATTGAAGGTTATTTTGGTGAACATCTAGAAAGATGGTAAAAATTAAAGACTTTTTCGATGGCCTATTTTGCTAATATTTACCAAGGGTGCTAATATTAGTGGAGTACACTGTATAACTAATAACTATAAAGACAAATCTTCTATCTAAATTCTGTTTCTGTTTCCATGAGTGGAAAGATCAGCTGCATACAGGAAAAAATATCCCTTTCGTTTTTCCCTCCCTTTCATTTTTGGGTTCTTTATATTGGTATCCACAGGGAAAACTAAATGGATTTTCTCTCCAACTCTGTTTTGGGTGCAGCATGCTGTGCACAGCTTCAACCTGTAAACCTAATGAGCCAGTTCAGCGTGTGTCATCACTACACGTCAGGAGGCATAAAGTTATACATGTGTTCACTCAGCTAAAGCCTGACTCAGGATCAGTGAATAAAAAATGATACTATCCACAGTACAATAACACTACCTAGGCAGTGCTTCACTGGGGGCAGGTTTACAGGAAGATGGCAGACCTCTTTTCTTTGTGTTTTTCTCTTTTGTGTCTGACTGACTGGAACAGGAAGTAGGGGCTGCACTCACCTGACAGGATGGAGGCCACAGCAGCGATGATGAAAGACACAATGACTCCGGGCCCTGCCATTTCCTTAGCCACCAGTCCAGACACCACATACATGCCAGTGCCGACACAGCTTCCCACTCCCAGAGACACGAGGTCCACGGTGGAGAGAACGCGGGCGAGTTTAGTGCCATGAGCCCCAGTGCCTCCCGTGCTCTCCAGCATGGACTCCACCGGCTTTGTGCGCAGGACACGGGACTGGAAGACAAACCAGTTTGCCCCCCATTGAATCCGCCGCGGGTCCAGTTTAGCGAACAGCCCGCTCATCTTGGAGCCTGGTTATGGATCAAGGGGCTGCAAGAAATGGGGCTGATACTCTGAGAAGATCTGAAGACGCTTTGGGATTTGGTCTTGTAGTGTAGGGGGTCACACAGAAAGCAGCTGAGATGTTCACTGTCCTTCAGAGGAGCATCATTATCACGTTTCCACATGACCAGTGAGGGTGAAGGTGAAGCAACACTGAACAAAATGAGATGACAACAGTGTGATCTATCATTATCCATGCTTACCTATGCATATCTTAAACTACATGTATACTACAAGGATGGGTGAAATTGACCAAAAGTGTCAGAAAAGACACTTTTTGTATTATACAAACATTAAATTAACACTGTTTTTATTTAATAAAAAAATCTTGAATAAAATATCACAGTATCAGAGTTTCCACAAAATAATTAAGCAGCACAACACTGATAAGAATAAGAATAAGAAATATTTCTTGAGCATCAAATCAGCATATTAAAATGATTTCTGAAGGATCATGTGACACTAAAGACTGGAGTAATGGCTGAGAGCTATGTGGTATATACACATGCATATACACACATTTGAGTTATTTTAAAATGTAATAATATTTCACAATACTACCAGTTTCTTGGTGGGCATAAAAAAACTTTTTTCAGAAACATTTAAAAATGTTACCATCCCCAAACTTTTGAATGGTAAAATACATTTATAATAAATAAAAAATATTTATTTTTAATAATAAAACATATAGCTATAATATCATATATGTTACAGTATATATATATATATATATATATATATACAATTTTATTAAATAATAACACTATGATTTTATAATAATACAGATTAATATTAATATAATCTTTTTCACAGTAGCAGTGAAATAATGCTACATTTTTCATTTCTTATATGCAATTCATATTTTAAATCTATCTACAAAATAATGTATTTTTCACCTGCCTAATTCATCTAAAATATTCTGTTACTTGTTGTTTCCAATACCATTCGTTATCATTCCGTGATTTCTCCCAAAAAGATGCATTTGCTATTGTTCAATTCACTTTTTGAAGCAAATCAAAGGCTTTGACTACTAAAACATTTGTGTTGTAGTAAAAGCCTCTTTATGTTAGCTTAATCTGTATTATTATAAAAACATAGTGTTATTATTTAATAAAATTGTATATATATATATATATATATATATATATACAATTTTATTAAATAATAACACTATGATTTTATAATAATACAGATTAATATTAATATAATCTTTTTCACAGTAGCAGTGAAATAATGCTACATTTTTCATTTCTTATATGCAATTCATATTTTAAATCTATCTACAAAATAATGTATTTTTCACCTGCCTAATTCATCTAAAATATTCTGTTACTTGTTGTTTCCAATACCATTCGTTATCATTCCGTGATTTCTCCCAAAAAGATGCATTTGCTATTGTTCAATTCACTTTTTGAAGCAAATCAAAGGCTTTGACTACTAAAACATTTGTGTTGTAGTAAAAGCCTCTTTATGTTAGCCTTAAGGAAATGTGCTGTATTCACCAGATTTACATTTACCCACCTGATTAAATACTAATGCAGGAGGCAAAAAGCCCTTTTTATCCATCACTGATCTTCATGAAAGAAAGGCCCAATAGCTTTGTCTAATACATGAATGAATGCTTTGTACAATGTCAAACATGTAAACACAATATTTTGCTGCCATTGCGGGTCACAAAAAAACAGATAAGAACGCACTCATGGATGGATCTGCCTGGCAAAATGAGACTTTCATCAGAGAAATTATCAAACAAATCATCTATATGCTTATAATATGTCTCATTCAATTCAAGACAACTCTTAGACTTAGAAACAGAACAGAAACCAAACTATTTATGCCATCTGTTTCCATCATTCAAACAAGAGAGCTTCTTTATAAATGCACTTTCATGATGTCTGGCTATAGTGAAGTTTCATTAGTCATTCATTTCCAGTCCCCCTGACAAATCAGGTCAGAAAGATTATTAAATAAATATGAAAAATAAGCTTCAGTAGGTGGTACTAAAAGCAATGGCTTTTTGTAAGAGTTTGTGGTTTTGATATCTTGAGGGCCTCTTGATAGAAAAGAGCTGAAGATAACATCAAGACCCATGTTGAACACCAATAAAATGTGCTGATGAGTCCTGGTGTGCAGCCAAATAGGAACAGACAAAGAACTAAACCCAGCCCGTTCATTCCAGCTCTCATCGGCTTCATTTCCTATCTGACATTCTTTCTCCTCTGATCTTTTCTCTCTCAAACTTTCATTCCACCAACTCATTTTTTACACCTCATTTTATAGTCTTTTCCTCTTTTCTTTCACCACTGGCCCAGTTCCTTCCCTTTTAACTCATCAATCCTGTCACTTTGAAGGATTTGGCTTCTCCCAGCTGTAATGATACTCTCTCCTTCATCCCATGTCTAACTGTCTACAGAATGACGGTAACAGATCGCAGTGAAGTCTGTCCATCACAGTGACTAAAGCACATGGCTGCTGACCAAGATAATGATTTGTCTAGGTTTACAACCACACAGCAGGCCACATGGAACGGGACTGTCTGCTCTATAGCTTATAAATGACCTAAATGCCTGATAATTTATATTGTGGTTTCTAGAAAAACAATAAACTAAGGTGATGTCCTCCCTGTGGTCTGCAAATGTGAAAGTAAAGGTTATTTAAAGATTATATGCCATTTCACAGCAGTGTGCAGTATAAAGATAATTTCCAACCTCATATAAAGCATATGTGACCCAGTATAATATCTGAACCTGTCACAGTCACATTACACTGATGTTGTTTGTCTCTTTAGGCTGCTAGAAGAGTATATATTCAAACCTTGCCACTGACCTTATGACACACACACGTATAAACAGTGGCCTGAGGTGCAACACAGAGCATTGGTATAATTCAAAGTGACAAGATGAAGCCATAAACAACCTACATACACAGCTCTGCCTATATATAATACTTTCCACATGTATTTTATGCAACAGACACACAACACAATATATTTCAACAGAAAATCATTGCACAAGGCAAAAAAATACATATAGTCAATGGTTAAGAACATTATATGAGTCTCTAACCTTCTCCCTAATACTCTAATATTCTTTAGATGGTACTTCCTTTAATATGTGTTTACATTCTGTCCATCTAAAATGAGCAATTAAAGAAATTAATTCTTGTTTTAGACAAATCATTGTTAATTGTGACAAACTGCAAAGTTTTGGGAGTGAAAACCCCCAAACTACATGTAACAGAATCACGTAATTTAATTACAATATGAGGTAACACTTTATTTTAAACTTGTTACACATGTTACATGTACTTACTATATAATAACAATTAATTATGCATAATTACATACAAGTAACCTTAAACCAAACCCTAATCCTAACCCTAACTATATAATAAGTACATGTAGTTAATTAATATTACTAAGTACTTAAATGTATAATTACACTGTGACAAGGACACCTTAAAATAAAGTGTAACCCAAAATAAATGTAACTGTAATCTGTTACAGTTACTGAGAGAAAAAAAAAGTGGAATTAAACAGTATGAAATTACTTATGAAAATGTTAATGATTACAAAGGAGGTTACATCTGATTTTTTTTCACACACATACAGATTTGATTGATTTCTTTCCAAAATTGCATTGACTGCTCTAAAATATGAGACACCATGTTTCAGGAGTTTAGGAGACAGAAGAGGACACATGCTTATTTGATAACTCATTTATTTCCTATTTGGGCTTATGTATATGCTTTATTTTTTAAATTAACTGTTTGGGGGTTTTTTCAAGGCATTGTTAAATGCCAGCGTTTCCTGTCATGCAATGATGCAAAGATTTGATTTAAAAAATAAATAAACTATCATAGCTATTAAACTGTATTTTGTTATCATTTTAAATCTGTATTTAACCTCAGAACGATCTCAAAGTAAGAAGAGGTGCTAAAGTCTGATATTATGGTGGCTGTGCTTTAAAAGTAAATTATTATAACCTTAATTCAATTGATGAAGAATTCTGAAAGTCTGACAGAAATCAGTGATGAGTACTACTGTAAGGTTAACCCTGCCTGCTTTAAATGTTTGAAAATGGTTAACAGTTTAGAAAAAATTTTGAAAAAATTTAGAAATCTGAATTTTGAAAAGTAATCCAAAAGTAATCAAATGTAATCAGTTACAAAAGTAATTGAAATCATTACACTACTTATTACATTTTAAATATGGTAACTTGTAATCTGTAACCTATTACATTACTATCCAAAGTAACCTTCCCAACACTGCAACCCTATGTATGTTCCATATGTGTTTAGACACCTGAACCTGTGATGGTTGACATAGTGATAACCATAGCAACATTTTGACGTATTACAGCTGTTAACATCTGTAAACATAAAGAGACATATGGATGCCACTAAGGAGACATATTTTCAGCATCAGGGTGGTTTTCATCATTAAAATGTATGTGTATGCAAGTACATTCATATGTTATAGGTTATATACATACATACACCACCGTTCAAAGGTTTGGGGTCAGTAAGATTTATTTGATGTTTATTCAAAAAAAAAAAACAGTAATATTGTTAAATATTATTACAATTAAAATAACTGTTTTCTATTTTAATGGATTTTAAAATGTAATTTACCCCTGTAATGGCAAAGCAGTCATTACTCCAGTCTTTAGTGTCACATGATCCTTCAGAAATCATTCTAATATGATGATTTGATGCTTGAGAAACATTTCTTATTACAATTGTTGAAAATATTTTTTTGCTTTATAACATTATAAATGTTTTACTGTCACTTTTGATCAATGCAATTGATCAACTAATTAATGCATCTTTGTTGAATGAAAGTATTTATTTCTTTAAAGAAATCCTACTGACCACAAACTTGTGAATGGTAGTGTATATGACATAAAAAGCATATACAGAGTTGTCTGTGATATTCATGCTACAGTATAAGCCAATATGCATGTGAAGCATATATATTATTTTATTACAGAGCCAGAAAAAGCATACCAAACAGGTGGAGCCCCAGGTGGATGTCAAGTTTACCTAAATCAGTCACGGCTATCATTTAGGAATCAGGATAACAGGGTAATTGCAGTGTGATTGGTAAGAGAGGAGATGATGGAAAGTGTTTGGCCATCTGCAGGCAATGTAAGAAGAATTGATTTCCATTGTGAGATCATTGCGTGGGAAAAGAGAGTGGGCGTTTTTACAGCTTTTGTCAAGGAGGTCTGATTGATTGAACTGTTGCCAGTGTGCATCTGAACGGCAGTATTCGATACAAACCAAATATTGTTCATATGAGGAATAACAACACCATAGAATTGTTTGTCTTCACTGATCAAGCTGTACAACCTAACGTATAATAAATGTTTCCTTTTTTTTGGTTCGGTTTCTAATTGATGTTGATTCATCTGATAGCATTTACAGCTACATTTTATTCAAAAACACATACGCCATCTCTACACCATAAATAAACCTTTGGGACCTGGTCTATTCACATCCTGATAAAAAATTCAGGACATTTTTATGTAGCTCTAACACACTGTCACATGGTCCATTCACATACAACATTCAGTCTGTCATATGGTTAAACACATTTAATATAGAGCTGCTTCCAATGCTAATGCTCAAATTCTGGTCTCTTTTATCATTAAGATATTGACTTCATGATATCTATGAATATTTCAATCCAATCAACATAACACCAATATACACTGAACAAAATTATAAACGCAACACTTTTGTTTTTGCCCCCATTTGTCATGAGCTGAACTCAAAGATCTAAGACTTTTTCTATGTACACAAAAGGCCTATTTCTCTCAAATATTGTTCACAAATCTGTCTAAATCTGTGTTAGTGAGCACTTCTCCTTTGCCGAGATAATCCATCCACCTCACAGGTGTGGCATATCAAGCTGCTGATTAGACAGCATGATTATTGCACAGGTGTGCCTTAGGCTGGCCACAATAAAAGGCCACTCTAAAATGTGCAGTTTTATCACACAGCACAATGCCACAGATGTCGCAAGTTTTGAGGGAGCGTGCAATTGGCATGCTGACTGCAGGAATGTCCACCAGAGCTTTTGCCTGGGTGAATTGAATGTTCATTTCTCTACCATAAGCCGTCTCCAAAGGCGTTTCAGAGAATTTGGCAGTACATCCAACTGGCCTCACAACCGCAGACCACGTATAACCACACCAGCCCAGGACCTCCACATCCAGCATCTTCATCAAGATCGTCTAAGAAGTCTTAGATCTTTGAGTTCAGCTCATGAAAAATGGGGGCAAAAACAAAAGTGTTGCGTTTATAATTTTGTTCAATATAACTTGTGTTATGCAATTTCAGAAAGTCCTGACAAACTTTTCTTCATCTAGTTTTATTTTAAATCGCTGCTAGAACATAGCGACAGTGAGATTTGAACCTACAGTTCCAGATGAGAACCTGACACCCCAACTACTCACCTTCCATTCACACTACATAATTCTGCACTTTAATCACTCTTGCTAATAACAGGGTGAATTTACAAGTCAATTAAAGCCTTCTCACTTGCATCATTTCACCTTGTGTAACACTGCTGCTATCTGCATTCAGAATAAGAAACTGAGATCTTCCACTCTACTATTCTACAGCTTTTTATTTTAACCTGACAGTACAAGATACAGCAAAACACAGCAGAGCTACGCCTGCAGCAGATGGTGTGTAGAAATGGTGGGCAGAACTGCACTGCTCAAATTATGTAGAAGGCTTCAGACTGCATGTATTTTTTTATTGTACAGCCCTGCCAATATACACCTTGGCAGAGGGAAAAACAGAGACTGTTCAACAGGCTGTCTTCAAGACAGTTTATTTACTGTTTTAAAATACCAGGATTAGGATATCAGTCCTTGCTTGGAATTACAGACATATTTTAAATGTAATTATGCATATTCAGGTGGAAGAGTGCATAATGTATTAGAATATTTTAAATTCATATTATAAATCCAACACTTCTGAAAGCCAAAATTCATTTACTGCTGCTTTGTTTGGCGTTAAGAATGGGGATCAACAACAAATTTGATAATATAAATAAGAATATGAATTCAAAAGATTGCCATTGGTAAGATTTTTATAATACATATTTTTTAAAAGAAGTCTCATGCTGCATTTGATCAAAATACAGTAAAACAATATTGTAAAACTGCTAAATATTATAACAATTAAAAAGTCTTTAGTGTCAAATCATTTTAATATGCTGATTTGGTGCTCAAGAAACACTTCTTATTATTATCAATGTTAAAAATGCATCCTTGTTGGAAAAAAAAGTATTACTTTTTCATTGAAAAAAATCTTACTGACCTAACACTGAGCATCAAGGATAGATAGATCGATAGATAGATAACCCACTTATGTAAAGTAATGCTTTGTTGAATTTCTTCTTTAATTTCTCTTTTTAGTATGAATAAACATACAAGCATCATCTAAAAATTCACCTCTCATCTCACCCAAAAAACAAATGTGTGCAAACAGAAGACCTGTTTAAATGCAGAAACTTGTCTTCATCCACAAGTCAGATCTTTCCTCAGGGCAGTATAGTACAACTCCTCCCTTCTTCTTGCCTTCCCTGCTCTACTCTCCCCTCCTCCTGCTCCTCCTCCAGGCCGCTGCACTGTTACATAAACTGGCTGCTGAATGGAGTGAATCTGCCTGGCATGAACACTAACACCATTTCAGGCCATCAGATTTATTGCTCCCTCTCTTCCCTATTACAATTCACATCCCTAAGTAACATAGCACAGTCACAGCCAAACTCAATCAAATATTTGACTACAGCACTCTAAAACTACCGTTTTTGCCGCATGATATTGCTAAATGTTTGACATAGGAACAATATGGTATTGAAGGAATAGTTCACCCAAAAATGAAAATTTGCTGAAAAAGTGCTCACCCTCAGGCCATCTAAGATGTATATGAGTCTGTTTCTTTATCGGAACAGATTTGGAGAAGCAATTTAGCATTACATCACTTGCTCACCAGTGAATCCTCTGTAGTGAATGGGTGCCGTCAGAATGAGAGCCCAAACAGCTGATAAAAACATCACAATAATCCACAAGTAATCCACACAACCCCAGTTCATTAATTAATGTCTTGTAAAGCAAAAACCTATGTGTTTGTAAGAAATAAATCCATCATTAAGGTGTTTTAACTTTAACCCATTCTGGACAAAATGTGAGTCCATAATCCATAATAAAGCTTCCTCCAGTGAAACAGTCGCTGAAAAAGTGCTCACCCTCAGGCCATCTAAGATGTATATGAGTCTGTTTCTTTATCGGAACAGATTTGGAGAAGCAATTTAGCATTACATCACTTGCTCACCAGTGAATCCTCTGTAGTGAATGGGTGCCGTCAGAATGAGAGCCCAAACAGCTGATAAAAACATCACAATAATCCACAAGTAATCCACACAACCCCAGTTCATTAATTAATGTCTTGTAAAGCAAAAACCTATGTGTTTGTAAGAAATAAATCCATCATTAAGGTGTTTTAACTTTAACCCATTCTGGACAAAATGTGAGTCCATAATCCATAATAACGCTTCCTCCAGTGAAACAGTCCATCCCCTGTTGTCCTCTCACATCAAAATACACCAACATATTTGTTTAGAACTGTATCTGACTATTTTTTTGCTTGTAAAGGGTGCTTGATCTGTGCATATTTCTCCTCTGATTCAGACAAGACAACTTTTTCATTAGAGAAAGCAATAGGGGGCTTGTATTTTAACTGGAAGCAACAGTTAAAAGATTAATGATATCATTAAACACCTTAATGATAGATTTATTTCTTACAAACACGCAGAATTTCGCTTCATAAGACACTCATTCTGATGGCACCCATTCACTGCAGAGGATCCATTGATGAGCAAGTGATGTAATGCTAAATTTCCACAATTCTGTTCCGATGAAGAAACAAACCTATCTACATCTTGGATGGCCTGAGTTCATTTATAGTTCATTTTTAGGTGAAGTATTCCTTTAATTGGTCAGAGGTCATTAATTAACAACAAACACTGCAAAGGCAATGGTTTATATCTACAATAATACAACCAATTAAATAAAAGCAAATTACCAATGTACAATACAAAAACGGTCATAAATTGCGGCCAGGCACTTTACACTATAAATAATCCACTTTAAAGATTGCATTTTGGTCTTTATAATGAAATCATGGGTATTTATTTATGTATAGAGCTCAGCTGTCCACATTGAATTATGTCTCATGCTCACTATCATTAGCCATGCAGTGCTGCAGGTGGTCCTAATTGACGGAAAGCCTTTAATTGTATTACAGCATGTGCGCAAACAGTACGAGTGACATCACAATGGTGGTGGTAGCTTAATGGGAGCCTGCACTAGTGTGGCTCATTGAGGGAAAAAAAAGCAAGTCATGCCCATAAGTCAGAGCTGAAAAAGCAAATTACAAGCATGTAGGTTTTTTTTTTTTTTTTTTTTTGGGGAAGCTGTTTTG
>NW_015540881.1:1938032-1940375 GCF_001515605.1 Sinocyclocheilus anshuiensis | reverse complement strand
AAAGAATTGAGTTTTTTTTTTTTTTTTTTTGGAGAATCTGTATTGTCCACTCATTTGGAAATTTGTCAAAGCTACAACGTAAAAATGTTCAGAATTTAAAAAGCACAAAAATTACATTAATTACATTACATTAATGTAATTAAAAAGGACAGTACATGTATTTTGCTGTAAAACACTGTACATATGATTGTTTTTTAGAAGTACCTTTTAGAACACCTTATTTCTACTTTTATAATAGGTAAGTTCCATGCTGTGGAATAAGAAAAAAAGTTACCTAGAAGTCCCTGCTTGATGTATAACATTTGATTATCTTTTACTGAAATAAGAAATTATTCTTTTTATTTCTGTTATCAGTTATGCACATTGCTGTATTAATGTTACATTTTATGCTGGTTAAAGTGTATTATATCAGTACTTGTAGCTGCTAACATTAACATTCTCTTCTGCCTTGTGCAGAAGAATAAAATGAATATGATTCAGTATAATACAGTACATAAAAAATACGGTGGGTTGCAGTGTAATAAAAACATGAGCGTACAACGCAGCTCAATAAATCAGAATAAATAAGCTCAATAAAAAACAATCAATAAGACAAACAAATACATAAAGATAAAACAGCAGAGACCTAATAACCTAATATAATGGAACAACAGGAATGGCAATAATTTCCAATTCTTTTTAACTGTTTAAAGACCATTCACAAGCAAAACGACTAATGATCAAACCACTTCTAAGGAGATGGCAAACATCAATCCCTATACAACTAATTCCTATACCAAAGAATAGAGAGATCACAACTCTTTCGATCAAACAGGATAAAAGTCTCCTTACCAACTATTTTTGTAAGAAGTAGTCTAATGTTATACTAAAACAACTTGATACTGTATAAATCAGGACGTGTATGTTTCAGCACCATGGCCAGCGCCGCTGTATGTTTACACGCCCGTTTATAAACAAAGCAGCATCCATGAGTAACTGCCATCATGTCATTGGAGATTAACCTCGTTTCACTGCCTAGAGCTCCGCTACAGACACATTCACAGGCGGTGTAATCAAAAGAAACCATTGCTTATCTAAAAACCCCAGTAATTAATAATGTAGATACGCCTTTCTATTCCATAATAAGCATGTTATTGAAATGTAGACATTCACTTGACAGCGATCTCGCACCGCCCCTCCCGTGAAACACAGCCAGCTGATACTACAACAAAATGTTTATTTTCTTCTCGTTCTTCGTTTCTTTTTGAAACATCCTGCAGTGGTTTAAATATAATCACTGACGAGTCAACGTCTCTTTCAAATAAAGTGAATTACGATAACATATCGTTGTTATCCCAAAAGAGTTGCTTTAAAACACAGATTAATTTAGTCGTCACTAAACCAAAAAAAAAATATATATATATATATTTCATACACTGATTCTTTGTGCCTGTAAACTGTAATTAGTTCATATATGATTCTGATTTGGGCTGAAATAGTGTAATGAGGTCTAAGGTACATCCTGACCTAGGCTACTGTCCTGGTTCGGTCAACACTTACCTCCCAGGCTGCCGCTGTCCAGCTGTGCCGATGCTGATGTGCGGTGCTGCGACTCACAGCAGCGCGACACGGTGGCGTAGTCCAAAGGCAGGTGGATAACAAGCAGGAGGCATTTCCGTTTGCGTATCATATAATTCTCATCATAAACACTACCAATGATTTAACAACTTACCGCAGCATTGAAAGCGAAATAATCATCATTGTAGGGATTATGGGTCGTCGTAGGGAGGGATACTTCACTGATGCTGCAAAAAGGGACGTACGCTCGTGTAGTAACGTAGGGGTTAAATTATTCAGACACTGCCTCCACGTGATAAGCGATCAAATTCATTATTTATTATCGTCGTCTACGTCAATGACGTTATGATATCATTGCGTGAGAACATCGAGCCCCTTTTGCGACAGGCAAAATTAATGATCCGTCATCATTCCGCCATCAAAAGCACGATGGGAAGGAAACAGGAAGCACGCTCGCTGCATCAAATGAAAAGATGCAAAATCCAGAAGATGGAAAGTGAGATAGTTGTTTATGCGTGTTTTAAATCTACCCAAGAACATAAATGTGTAACATTTGAACTCCTGTCACAGTATTTTTTTAGGTATGCGTTTCAAATATGATATAATATTTCCATATTTGCCTGCTACACATTAAAGTTGTTTTGAAATCTACAACTTATCCCTAAATTTAGTAAATTAAATGCAAAGAGTGATGTCTGTTACAACCTCACTGTAAACAAAAAAGAGTCTTCGATATTGTAAATAAAACAAAGATTATTGGAGTATTTTTTTCCACAAGAAAATACT
>NW_015540881.1:1933926-1936782 GCF_001515605.1 Sinocyclocheilus anshuiensis | reverse complement strand
CAGCGCTGGTTTGATAAATAATAGGTAAATAATTTTTTTTTTTAATGATTCTTTTAGGCATATAATTGTTTTTTTTGATACTTAAATTAATAAGTCAAAGTTTAAATAAAGATAAATCAATGTTTATGCTATCATTCTCATGTTGCGATTTAAACCAAGCACTATTTTTGCAAACTCTTTTTTTTTTTTTTTTTCTGAATTTCATGTTTAATTCAGTGCAATACTTGCCATTTCTGTGTGATTGTTAGTGCAATTTGCTAGCAATTTTTTGTGTGTGTGTACCCTCTACAGGGAAAAGGGTAAGTATGTATTTAAACTTTTTGTTTTAAATCCTGTATGATTTTATTTTATTGTTTTATGTTATTTTATTTCATCCCACAAAATCCCAATTTATTTTTAAACAATTTATTTAAAAATGGTAAACAGTTACAGAATAAAATTCAACATAGAATAAATTCAAATTATAGAAACTATACCCTACAAATTATAGACCTGCTACTAACGGGGGGAAAAAACTTTTATTCCTTGTGATAGTGAAGTTTGAGTGTGTCTGCTGTCCACATTACCTGTGTCTATTGTTTATTAGGTTCAATCTCTTAAAATCAATTAGTTCAATTTGAATGCATGAGTCATGCAGTATTACACTCTGAGTAATATTGTTCAGTAACAGACAGGAATTCCCCTGGAGCAGGATTTTAAACACATGGCCTCAGTTCAATGTGACGGGTCACAGTTTCATATCTTTTACTGTTGCTCTTTTTTCATGGTGAAAATGTCAAATACCCTGCAGTTCTCAAGCCATGTGTGTGTGATGAGTCTTTCTCTGTAGAGAATATTTGGAGGGGGGAAAGCACTATCTCCATCAAATCTGTGCTCTCAAACAGGCCTGAGGACCCTGACCTTGGCTCAGTGTCTCTTCCCAGCTCTCAGCCTCTGGCCCAGTCTCTCTGTCTTGGTTGTCACATGTAATAAGGTCTGAGGGCATCTCAGAATTGTTTTGGGTGAAGCATTCCTCATTATAAAACACAAGTTTGATTCAGCTGCTTTGTGTTGTATCTTAGTGCCAATCAATATGAAATCAGGTTTACTAATGTGTAAAGAGATTATTATTCAACAAGATTATGAAAATGTCAAATGTCAATCAGATCAGCAGATGCACTGACAGGAAATATCTTCCATTCCTCCATCTGAAATCCATCACATCCGAATGAACAGTCAGTGCTGCCAAACAATATTCAGTCTGGTGTAATTTTAGAAAATGAGAAGTTATTTTATTTCAGTTAACATTTTTTAATGGTTTTAGTTTTAGTTAGTTTAGTTTAGGGGTGATTGATTGCGATTTCACTTTTTTAACGTTAGTGTTTAATGTTGCTGTTTGAGCATAAACAATATCTGCAAAGTTGCAGCGCTGAAAGTTCAATGCAAACGGAGATATCGTCTTTTAAAATTCTGGCCGTTTAATGCCTACAAAAACGGCTCGTAGGGACTACAACGAGTTACTTTCCGGGTTCGTTACGTCACGAACCCAGATAAACCCAGCCCCCAGGAACATGCAACAAAGGGGGCGAGGCCATGTTGTGCTGCTTTAGAGAAGAGGAAGAGAAAACTAGGGGTGCACATAAAAATCTATTCATATATGATTCGCAATTCTGTCTTCTAAGATTCTAATGGATTCACAAGTTTCAAAATCAATGTTCTAAAGCAGCGGTTCTCAATCCTGTTCCTCGTGTCGCCCTGCTCTGCACACGCTCTGCTCTGCATTTCTCTTTCTGTAGAATTTTGGTGGGATTTTGGCTACATTTATTCAAAGGAGGCTTATGCGTGTATCTTTACAGAAGCAGCAAAGAGAGCCGCTTCAGAAACGTGCGTGGCGCAGCTGGAATAAACCATAGACTGTATAAAATGTGTTTCGTTGTGAAAGCGAAACTACTTTGTTTGGCCTTCCAAAAGAGGACACGACTAGAAATCAGTGGTTAAGTTGTATTTACAACACTGTTCCAGAACAGTTCAACCCAAATATTTCGATTTGCCCAGCACATTTTATTCAGGACTGTTTCCTGATCCTGGTAGAATAGACTACAATGCCGGCTGTTCTGACTCACAGACTGTAAGTACGTGTTTTATATTTAAAGAATTGACCACGGACGATTCAATCGCGAGTTTTGAGCAGTGTAGAGTAGCGTTTTTAGTTTGTCATTTCTCCGATCACAAATGCAGACATGGTTTTATGTTTACGTGGCGCGATGCAATGCAACATGTAAATAGACAGTATAAGTCATTATAATCCGTCATTATGTCCCCACTGGATGCAACAAATGCCTCGTTTATAATGGGTTTTTTAAAGGGGTCATCGGATGCTCATTTTCATATGATTCTTTAGGGTCTTAATTAAAAGTCTATAACATACTTTGGTTAACATTTTTCAATGTTAGTATAAAAAACACCTTTTTAAACCTGTCAAAATCAGCTCTGTTTTTATCAAGCCATTATAGTCCATGTTGCTTTAAATGTTAATGAGCTCTGCTGGCCCCGCCCCTCTTTTCCGAGCTGCTCTCAGAGAGACTGTTTACTTTAGCCGCATTCATAGTCAAACTTGCTAATTAGCGCATTATTATGAAAGGTGATTTGCAAAGATTCATAAAAAACCCTTATACTCACTTCTTCTGTAGATGAGGCTGGATCACTAATGATTCGAGCGAACATAGATGCATTTAGGCTGATCGGGAGTGGCGCATTCACTTAAAAGCGAAAGTAACGTTAATCCTCTGCGTCTTCAGCAGCTCAGATGTTGGGAGTAAATGACGATTGCTATATTCATTATTACATCCAACAATAAAGCACCTCAATCGCTTAATC
>NW_015540881.1:1921278-1933317 GCF_001515605.1 Sinocyclocheilus anshuiensis | reverse complement strand
TGGACTGATGACAGCTCACTCAGGGTGGGTCTAAGGTAAGACACCAGTCCAGTCTGTGCTGAATCACTACTGTCAATCAACTATCGTGGGAGGGGCCTGTACAAAACTATGTCATTCTGACAGGAATCTCAGAACAGCCTCTCTGCATCTCAATCGGGCTCAAACTGATAAGCAATATAGATGACGCCATTGTTTAAAATACAACCAGAGCACATGCCGCTGAGGCGAGGGGCGGGACGTTTAGACACGCACTAGAGGCGGTTTAGCCAGTCACAACACACTGGACCAGCTAACCAATCTGAGCCCATATCACGTTTTTCTGAGGGAGGGGCTTTAAAAAAGCAGGAAATGATCAGCGCGTTTATAGGAGAAGGGACAGAGCAGTGTGGAATAAAGGTAAATTATGTGAAAAATAATGTGTTTTTTTAAAATGAAGCATTAACACATGTGAGACTGCACCCCATAAACACAATCAAGCCTAGAAAAAAAAAACAGTCAACCACCCCTTTAATAAAAATAACAACCCTGATACAGTCATGAAGTTATGACAGTTTCCAAGCCCAAAATGCTGGTAACTCTGTTAGAGAATTAATGTTTCAGAGCCTGTCTACTTTCATTTTGAGGGAGCTGAACTGAGCGTTTTGGTCTTGCCGATAATTGGCAGTGCTCAGATGTCACCCATGGTCCCGCTTCTCTTTGAGGCCCAGACTCGCCTCAGGAGCGAGACCCTGTCGCCTGCTCATTATCATTAGCGGTTAGCCCTGATTGCTCAGATGGTGCTAGGCACGCCTGCACCCAGGGATTTTAATGCCAAGCCTCCTGTGATGAAGAACAAGAAGAACCCTGGCTATGCATGCAAGTGGGGGATAGGCCAATCAGGAAAAATGACCGACCTTTCAAAAGGGTGATGGAGTCGTAAGAATAGTACACATAATTTCCTAGCCAAATGTAGGATGGTCATTACTGAGAGAAACCACAATGGAAACTTTGCATGTCTAAAGGAGTTTTGTTGCTATCGAGTTGTTTTGTACAGTGTTGGGTTTGTTTCATCTTTTATTAGTTTGGTTTGACATGTATTTTTAAGGATGCAGCGATATTTAATTTCTGTCTGATTAACTCATAACTATGGAAGCTCATTTCTGCCACAGAATAAAACATTTTTAAAAAGTGAGTGTGACTTTTTATCTGGCAATTCTGACTTTCTTTCTCGCAACTGCAAGTTAGCATCTCGCAATTCTGATTTTTTTCCCCTCCGAATTAAGGCGTTGTACCTCCCAATTTCAAGTTTATTTCTCACTGTGACGAGTGGGGCGGGGCCGAGAGCCATGGGAACGGAGCGAGGCTGGTGGAGTTAATGATAATGAGTGACACCTGCGCCACTGACCGGTCTCGAGTCCCATGGAGGAGCTCCGGAAGGATTTTATGTTGTTTTGGTTGTGCGCAGCAGTCATCCGTGAGGGGCTATCGCACTATTTTCAGTTTGTGTTTGTTTATTTTATTATTAAAGTTATGTTTAAATGTTTGCCGGTTCCCGCCTCCTCCTTTCCGATCTACGAATGTTGTTACGCTCACAATTCTTAGAAAAAAGGTATAAAATCAGAATTGCAAGAAATAATGTCAGAATTGTGAGAAAGCCTATCAACTCACAATTATGAGAAATAAAGTCACAATTTTGAGAAACAAGTCAGAATTGTGAGATTAAAAAGTCACAATAACCTTTCCATCGGGCTTTCTTGGCTAACCATTTTTGTTTTTGGATGAAAAAAAAACTCCCTGCGCGTCCTTGCAGCCTGTAATGGATAAGAGCAGGGAGAGCAGCGATAACCCCCCAGAGTAAACAGAACAGAACCAACATAAATGTATTGCAGACATCGTTAAAGTTCATTAATTTTATGTGCACATTTTAGAATTCGTCTGATTCATAGGAGAATCAGAAGGCTGAATCCTGACTGACAGAGGAGGAGTTGGGGATGGAGGAGGGTAATTAGCTATTGAGCAATGCGAAAACTGCTGATAATACTGAGGGACCTTATATAATGAATGCTTACATAGGTGTCGTATTCCCATAGGTAGATGGGGATCAGCTGAGAGTCAGCTGATGTGAGTTTGACTAACATGACCTGCCAGAACTAACGCTATGCTTGATATTTATTTTAAAAAAAGAAAATGACATTACATTTAACAGTGCCATATTAACCTTTTTTTTAGATGACGGCTAAGATAATATAATTATATATATATAGTATTTTATATATGTATAATATTGACCGATAACACCAATACTGACCAACAAATAATTGATAATATTAGCTCCAATACTACATTACCAAAGAATTTGTGTGCACTTTTGATTGCACATCGCCGGCAGCACATGTTGCTTCTGAAAACACTTAATGGCTGTCCATAATACTCAAGAATGGAATATTATGAGATTCTTGGTAATTATGGTTTATTCTACAAAGTGTAATTGCACCCTATTGGTCTCATTGTGATCTTAATTAGTGTCTGGGTAGATTGTGATTCCCCTAGAACCAGTTTTTCTTACAGTAAATACAATAAATGGCTACCATCTTCTGATGGACTGTTCCATTTGTAATATGTTTGGTACAGAAGCAGACTTAAGTAGTTCTGACCGGTTACTACCAGACCACAAATCTATCCACCTCTGCTTCTAGACACCAACTCTGAATGGAGCTTCAGGACCGCAGATGACTCAGAGAGGCTTGGACTGGACCAGAAAGTTTAAAGTCAAAACTGACTAATTTTGTGCCAATGATACAGTCAGCCATGCAAAAAAGGGAATATAAAATAAGTCAAAAATATTTTCTTTTGGAGTAAACACTATAAAGCACTGTTGCTTGAACAGTTTTCCTTGTACTTTTATTAAGCTTGTGTCACTGGGGATCTCTCTATGGAGAGATCTATGGAGAGCTTTGTGCTGTTTCTCTCTTGGTGCCAAGAGGGAGTTCGACAAGTCTGCTGTGATTGGATCTTTCTTTTTCATCAGTCATCCAGTGGGAGGGCCAAGCTCCTATCAGTAAAGTAGGGCACCATCTGGTGCTAGAGTTATCCAGACTGAAGTGGGTTGGGGGGCTCATAAGGAGGGCTAATTAATGGAAACACTATAATGGGCAGGATGTCAGAAAGGCAATGATACCTCCCATCCTTTGATCAATACAAATTAGTCATACATTCACTTAAAGCGCATTATGAAAATGAAGAACTAAATGTCATTTAGACAGTAGATAAAAACTCGACAGTATCATTATATAACTATGAAAGTCCTGAATGGTGTATTTTAAAAACAAATGCATTTACTCAAGTCTAATGTTTCAGATCTATTTTCTTTAATACCTAAAGTGCAGTTTGTAATAAAAAAATGCTCTGAGCCGGATGAGCAGAAAATTGGTTCAAAGCAGCAGCTTTTATGAGGGAAGTGGCTTTCGAAAGTGGAAATGTTTTGATGAAGGCGTTTAATTGTGCGTGGCTGATTACTGTTGACACACTGAAGGCCTCTAGGTGTACTTATGTGGCAGAATCATTACCAAAATGTAAACTTGTGCAAAGAGGAACGTCTGCTAGAAAATGAATGTAAACAATTGGAATTACACAGAGGAAATTGTTCTCTCAACCAAATCATCAGAAATGTGAATAATCACACCCTAACCACATCCACACTAACATAGCACATTACTATGGCCAAAAATACCATAACAAGCCACAGAATATAAATGTTATATATCTATAAAAATACTAATTTACAGTATTTATTAGGGGTGTAACGATACACAAACATGACAGTTTGGTATGTACCTCAGATTTGACGTCACAGTTCTGTATGGTTTCGGTACAGCAGGGGGAAACATTATATTTTTAAATATAATAATCAACACTCAACTTAAAAAATGTATGCAAACATGTAAATTGCACATAATGCAGTTTTTAAATTAACTTATAAATTATCAAATTTCTAGGCTATTTGTTGATGAAATATATTAATTTACACAGTGGCTGTCATAACTTTAAAACATGCATTAAATAATTAAGACATCACTAACAGGTAAAGTAATATATAATGAGTATATAGTCTAATATTTTGAGCAATGCTTGAAAGATGCGACTTTGATTCTTATCAAAAGTAACAATATGTAAAAGTTTCCAATGACGTTTCACTTGTACAGTGGTTTAAACAATGCTGTATTTGTTTGGCTCTGTCTTTCGAGCCGAAAGATCCGTACCAAAATTTTTTAGTACGAATACGTGTACCATTTCAGCCATAATATTTATCATATAATATTAGTGAAAAAATCATAATAAATGGTACCATATATATGAATTCTGTATTCTAATATAATGTTATGTGTCTATAATATTTTACAATTTTTCTGATTTTTTTTATTTGGTACAATTTTAAGGCAAATGCTCTGAATGATATATTTACTTTTCTTTATTATTAGTCCTGCATACCTTGGTGTCACTTTGAAAGATGTTGCAGGCCTATTGTTTGGCTGGCTTACATGAAATAAAATGATATCGGGAGTAATAGGCCTACCCATGATGCCTGCCAAAACAGGATCAGACTTCAAAGCCAGCAGACAGAGAAAGCACATGAAGCTAATTTGATCTTTTATATCTACATTTCTCACCCTTTCACCCCTGTTTTTGACTTTGTTTTAATTGCTTTCAATTCTTTGGTAAATCCTGATGATCATAATGCGGTTTCCATAGTAACGCTATCTGCAGTACATGAACAGCATTGTAGTTGCTGTGGGAACAGACTCGACTCACCTCAAAAAGAGAATTTCAGCCCTTTTATTATAACTTACAGAGGACACACACACACACATTTGGCTACAGTGGGAAATGGCTGCAGGAGCAAGAATCTTACACTGCAGATACTGGATATCATATTAGGCTAAATTATCCCTGTTGTGAAAGCACTGGCCATGTGGACTATACATGCTACAGCCTATATGCAATATATTTTTAAAAAAGTTTGGTGTAGTAGCAAAAATCATCGTGACTGAGACTGTACTAGTAGTGGTGAGTAGGTGTAAAACTATCTTATCAAGTAAGTTTCTGTCTACACCTACACAGCTGTCCAGGCACATTTACTTGGGCACCGGCCAGGTCTGATTCACTCCTACAGACCCATTCATCTGCCATCCACATGGCATAACCATCCTGTTTCTTCTAAGTCAACGCTCTATAATGTTAGTGTCTAAATTCCCATATAACCAATCCAAACCACCATGTACGTTTCTCCTCCTCTTAAATAATGCAATATCTATTAAGAATTCATTTAGCCAGACTTAATTTGTCAGACTTGTGTGTTTAATATTCATAATAATATGGTTGTGAATATTTATTGTGTAATTAAAGATGGCAGTCTTTTGGATTGGCGATATAGAAAACCTCTCTTGCCATACACAGTATTACTCGATCATCTATGGAAAGATAATCTGAATTATGTACAAACCTTGTGCTTTGTGCTCCACTGCTACTCTTTTATATATAAAATATGACTTTGCATGTCCTCAGCATATTTGTCTGTAGCCAAATTTCCCCATTAAGACGAAAGAGATGCCTCAACAAAGAGTGCCAAAAAGTTAACAAAACGAAGTACGGAATTTAGACACTGATGTATTACACTTTGTGTCAGAGAGCTGGAGCGTTTGCAGAAACAACTTTGCTGCATACTTTTATCCTACATGTAGCTTACTTTATGAAAAAAATGTAATAGTAGCTTTACATTGTAAACATATACAGTTAGGTCCATATATATTTGGACACAGGCACAATTTTTATTATTTTAGCTGCTGAACAAAACCAATTTAATTTATATAATGAATATGGGCTTAAAGTGCACACTCTGAGCTTTAATTTGAATTCTCATCCAAATTGGAGGAAAGGTTAAAGAATTATAGCTCTTTAATATGTACCTCTCCCCTTTTTCAAGGGACCATAAGTGACTCAAAAACTGTTTCACGGACAGTTGTGGGCTATTCTTCGTTATTTCTACGCCAGTTAAGCAGGTAAAAGGTCTGGAGTTGATTCTAAGTGTGCCATTTGCATTTGGAAGCTGTTGCTCTGAATCCACATCATGCGGTCAAAGGAGCTCTCCATGCAAGTGAAACAGACAATTGTTAGGCTTCAAAATCAAAACAAATCCATCAGAGAGATAGCAGGAACATTAGGAGTGGCAAAAATCAACAGTTTGGTACATTCTGAGAAGAAGAAAAAAAGAGCGCACTGGTGAGCTCAGCAATATAAACAACAGTGGTGGATGATCGGAGAATCCTCTCCATGGTAAAGAAAAACCCTTTCACAACATCCAGCCAAGAGAAGAACACTCTCCAGGAGGTAGGCATGTCACTGTTATAGTCTACAATCAAGAGAAGACTTCACGAGAGCAAATACAGAAGGTTCACCACAAGGTGCAAACAAGGCCAGATTAGACTTTGCCAAAAAACATCTAAGAAGACAGAAGCAGCCGGAAGAATTCTGAAGTGTATAGGGATATACTGTCTACCCACATTCAGCCAAATGCAGCAAAACTGATTGGATGGCGCTTCATAGTACAAGTGGACAATGACCCAAAACATACAGCAAAAGCAACACAGGAGTTTTTGAATGTAAGAAAGTAGAATATTCTGCAATGGCCAAGTCAATCTCCTGATTTTAACCCGATTGAGCACTTGCTGAAGACAAAACTAAAGGCAGAAAGACCCACAAACAAACAACAACTGGAGTCAGCTGCAGTAAAGGCCTGGCAAAGCATCACAAAGGAGGAAACCCAATCTTTGGTGATGTCCTCGAGTTCCAGACTTAAGGCAGTCATTGCCTGCAAAGGATTCTAAACAAAATATTAAAAATGAACATTTTATTTATGATTATTTTTATTTGTCCAATTACATTTGAGCCCCTGAAAATGGGGGGACTGTGTATAAAAATGGTTGCAATTCTTAAGCATTTTATGTTATATTTTTGTTGAACCCCTTGAATTAAGGCGTAAAGTCTGCACTTCAATTTCATCTTGATTGCTTCTTTTTTAATTCTATTCTGGTGGCATACAGAGCCAGAAAATTGTGTCAGTGTCCAAATATATATGGTCCTAACTGTATACCTCTGTGCAAGCTTTGTAGTTTCATTTTAATGCAATTATTATTAACTTGGTTTTCCATAGTTAATCTAAATTGCTTTTATATTCACCAATCTAATCATAAATCACTAAAGAATATGTTAACTTCTCTCTAGTTCATTTAATTCTGAAATAATATTTGACCAAGGCTGTTTCTCGTGACTGAAAATGTAAATATCAGTAAAAACAATAGATATAAAATGACACTGATAGACTGATGCTAAAAGTGTAAAATGAAGGAATTTAAGGCTTTGTGTCAGATAAAAGAATAGATTTTGTATGTAACAACAACAGCAATCTAATATTTCTGCTCCTATTGTGATGAAATATAAATGATTGGTGGGAATTGGAGACAACTCCAAAAAACCTGGAATCAAACACTCCTAGTGTTTGTTCGGATTGTAACATCTGCCTTGCCTAGAATATAACATTCACATGAAAACTACAGTTCAGGAAGTCCAAAAAACATCTTATTCATATAAAAACAATACATAGCCTATGTTACTAATATCCTTCAGAAAGATAATAAACTATTCAAACATATACGGAAAAGAAAAGAAAAGAAAAGAAAAGAAAAGAAAAGAAAAAGGTTCAAAGTATGAGCTGACCACTGGTTGATCATGGGTTATCATATTGGAACAGAAACAAAGAGATGAGTAACAAAAAAAACGTCAGCACCTGCTGTCTATAAACACCTCACTGGTCAAACAGGAAATTAAACTAGCTAAGTAAACTCAGGTAATGTTAACACTAGCCTCCCCCAACCAGAAATGCAAGCAATATGAAAATATTGAACATATGTGCTTGTCACACACCAATTCAACAGTGAATTTTCCTCTTTTTGTCAGTTAACCCTCCATTTGAAGACTAAAAAAACACCCCAAGGTTGTTACACACTAAGCAAACCTGTGAGTCTATTATTTGAATATCATTTGGCACGGAGAATTCAAAGTACAGGTCAGATAGAGAGTTCTGTGCTTTAAGAATAATCTTGGTGCTGTCCTTGAATGAGCTCCAAACACGTTGCCAATTATATCTGGTATCAAAGGTCACTGGTGCAGGGGCTAAAAAAACAGAGAGCGAGAGAAACAGACAGAGAATACGACATAAAAACATAACAGTGAGCTGCAAATGAGTCTTTTACCAGAGCATTTTCGTCATGTAGGTGTCATGAATAATGAGTCTGAGGTCTGCAGGAGTGTTTGGGCAGCTGTCTGATAGTCCCCTGGCAGTAACCGCTGCTGCTATTAGATGATATAAACAGACAGTTCACAAGAAACAAAGTGAGATTTAAAAGAAGAGGGAGAGGATAGAGAAGGGAAAGATGTCCATTTAATAGGATCTTGCTAACAAGACCTGCATGTCCATTACTCATCCCTTGTTGTGAAGTTTACCTGGATTGTTTTCTTTGGCTGACAGAGGAAACAATTAGGCTGAAGGAGACAATGGATGTTTAATGAGTCTTATGAGCAGAAATAAACATAAACCTACAGAGGAAGATAAATCCTTTCCATTAACCCAGACGACTGAACATTTTATTGCTGCTATACACAGTGATTTTCAAAGTACAACATTTCATTTAGGTAGATTATTGCTTGTGTGAAACCTCATATTACAGCTGCAAATAATTGGTCACACTTTCAGTGAAAGGAAAAGGAAGTGAAAGGAAACACTTTCACTTTCATTTCAAACATGATCTGTGTTGCATCAAAAATGGTTAACTGAATATCTATGTTGACCTCTGCACCATCAACTTTGCCCAGGGCTTGTCATCTGCTCATCACAAACAATGTCCATGACTACCCTTTTGTGCCCTTCATCGCTTTCACAATGAAACCAACAGACTCTTTAAATGGCTGGGTCTCTTCAGATTATCCAAGCCTTAGAAAAACAAGCCCATCCTCGTGTGACCACCTGCAACCTGAATCTGCTTTACTCTGCACCATATGTTTGTGTTAGCACAACTGGCATTCTATGGCCAGGGATGTGCACCTCTTCTTCAAGCTGGGTCAAATCTCCTGAACCTCCAGCTGTATCTGAACTCCACAGTGCCCATCAGCTACTGCCCTCATGTTACCGCTGCCTCATCCTCAGGCCTGAAACAACCTGATATCTGACCTTTCATATCAAAACAACATTTTTTTTTCCACACTGATGCAACACAGATTCAGGGGATCCGTTAGTTAGCCTGCCAAAACTGTAGACCATTTGGGCCTAGAAAGCAGCACATTCTATTAAAATAAAAACAATTGCAAGAGAAATGCAATCTCATATATTTCATTATATTATAGTACAGCGGTTAAATTTTCCCATAGATAGGAACAGATTTTACATTGGACATCAAATAGCGACCTGAAACAAACACATTTTTTTTTATATATCTTTACACTATAAAAAAAAAACTTTTTGTTAGACTAACTATCGAATGTAGACAAAATTCGCATTAAATAAAAAAATAAATAAAGTAACTTTTTAGGGTCCAGCTAACAGGCTGCTAACCACTTGAATAATGTGTGCTTCTTTTTAAAGCATGGGTTCTTATAATGACAAATATTTGTTATTGAGAATTAATAGATGTTTTAGCTCTATGTAGTGTTTTAGAGTATTTTGTTGTAAAGGTTGTTGTTTCAAGTCACCATTAGAGTAATAAGAGCTCCACTTTAGAGTGCATACAACTTGCTTTGGTGTATTATGTAAGTCATTTTATATACCCTTTTAGCTCAGCAATCTGATACACATACTGCAAAATGTATATATATATGTGTGTGTGCGTGCATGCGTGCGTGTGTGTGTGTGTGTATGTATAGAAAAATATGTTCATGAATTAAATGTGAAATTTTAAAATAGAAAAACTGAAATTGTATTTTCTTGTAAAAAAAAAATCTCCAATAATCTTTGTTTTTACAACAAGTTTTGTTTATATAACTCATTATGTTTGACCAACTTTAATTGTACATGATACAACAATTTTTTTACTATAAGCTGAATATTCAATGAAGTATTAATATTAGCCATATTACTAAATGATATATCTATTTCTTGCAATATATAGTATAGTTTGATTGACAACTAAAATAAAACATGTGGAAAGCACTTCCTCATTTATTTATTTATAGAAGTCTATTTATTTAGCTATTCTAACAATGTACAATTTTGTGGTCAGTTGCATTTTTGGCAGTTAGCATGGTTTTTTACTGTTCTCCTGCAATCCTATCTGTAAATTTCCCTGTGGTCACGTGGCATGCTAGCAGATAGCTTTCTCCAGGTATAATGGACCTTTGCACAGGTCGTGTGTTACATACCTATTCCCATGCTATGATTTTCTATTTTAAGTCATGGTGTTTAGTAATTATGTCTAAATGCATGTGTGTGATATGAAGCAGAGCTTGTTATGCTTAGCTGTAGTGCAGCCTGCATGCTGCCAGACAGTGAGACATAACTCACAATCTAAGATTGATGTCTCAACACAAGCTGGAAGGAGACGTGATATTTCCTTGCCTTGTGCAGGAGAAGAAATGAAAATAAACACACCATTGGGAAGTTAATAATGTGGAGCAGTACGGATAATCACAGGAAAAGGAACAAATTATCTTTTTTTTTTTTTTTTTTGATTGCCATGTGAGGAAAAAGAAGAGAGCAAACAGAACCGTGAGAATGGAAGATCATGTCTCCAGAGCTGCGAGAGATTTCCACCACCACCATATTAGACAACTGGTTGGTGAAGTGATGACAGAAATAGAGAGCGAAAGAAAGAGGTCTAGAAAACAAGAGATAGTGGGAGTGAGAAATGTCTGTCAGAAGAGAACAAAGAGTCACGGGCTAAAGGCACACCCTAAGGAAAAATGTGCTTTTCACTGAGCCCAAGTGTGTGATTGCAGAAAAAATATATTGTTTGTATTGAACATTTATGGAGCAACAGATTTTGTGTGAAATAAATCATACAAGTCGTTTATTTTGTTTAAAAATCTTATAAATGTATGAGGTGGCAAAAGGGGCCTTTTACCCTTAAGTTAATACCTGTTCAAAACAATCACTTTAGCAAAGTTTGTACCATTTTCTGCTTATTTTGATGAATAAAAGAATAAATGTTTGTTCAATAAATATTATGTCATTAAAATATGTTAATATAAAACATATTTTAAAATACAGAAATATAATCATTTTAAAAAGTAAAGATTCTGAAAGCATTGAAGGAGATCCCATAAAAATGTAATATAGATTTACAGTAGTAACAACAAATAAAATTTTATTATATGATATGATTAATATCATGTTTTTAAATATGAGTACGGATAATCACAGGAAAAGAAACAAATTATTTTTTTTTTTTTTTTTTGATTGCCATGTGAGGAAAAAGAAGAGAGCAAACAGAACCGTGAGAATGGAAGATCATGTCTCCAGAGCTGCGAGAGATTTCCACCACCACCATATTAGACAACTGGTTGGTGAAGTGATGACAGAAATAGAGAGCGAAAGAAAGAGGTCTAGAAAACAAGAGATAGTGGGAGTGAGAAATGTCTGTCAGAAGAGAACAAAGAGTCACATCATTAGGAAAAAAATGATCTCATTTTTTTCTCTTGTGCCTTCCTAGGAATTGTTTTAAACTAGAGGAATCTACTGAGCTAAACACAACTGGGTCACAGGAATGGTCACATACAGCAGGGAGAATCAATGCCAAACGTAAATAACAAAGTGCAACTACTCAAACAATCATGCAGAGTTATGATAGCAAAATAAAGGACATTTACAGATCAGGAAAAAAATGGATTTCCTTATCTTTTGTTGTTAATGTCAAAAACAAGGTGTCCATTACACTCATCCTCAAAGACCATGATCAAAATGTCCCAGAGAACATTAAATAAGAAAAAGATATGACAAACTACACAAATATATATATA
>NW_015540881.1:1918617-1919981 GCF_001515605.1 Sinocyclocheilus anshuiensis | reverse complement strand
TATATTTTAAAATACAGAAACAAAATCATTTTAATAAGTAAAGATTCTGAAAGTATTGAAGGAGATCCAATAATAACGGAATATATATTTACAGTAGAAACAAAAAATTATATTTTATTATATGATATGATTAAAATCATGTTTTTAAATATGATGGTTTCATTCTAAACATGGTGATTATCTCGAAGATGGACACCCAACAAAAAATATGATATTTACCATCTGAATCTAACCATGTCATGTCAATAAAAGGAAAAATCAGCCTTCTATTAGTTATCATGTTAATTACTGTGCGCCTTTAGCCCCAACAGCAGGGGCGCTTTTTACCCCAAATACCATACTTTTAGATAATCTTTCATTATTTAAAAACTGTTGCTTTAATTAACTTAAAGGGTCATATGATGCGATTTCAATCCTGCAAAATTTGGTATTGTTTGACTGACAACCAAAATAAAAACATATGGAAAGCACTTTCTCCTTTATCTATAATAGAAGTCTATTTATTTTGCTAATGTAATTTCCATGTTGTGATTTTCTATTTTAAGTCATGGTGTTTAGTAATTATGTCTAATGCATGTGTGTGATATGAAGCAGAGCTTGTTATGCTTCGCTGTTCATAGTGGAGCCTGCTGCCAGACAGTGAGACATAACTCATGATCTAAGATTGAGGTCTTAACACTAGCTGGAAGGAGACGTGATATTTCCTTGCCTTGTGCAGGAGATGAAATGAAAATAAACACACCACAGGGAAGTTAATAATGTGGAGCAGCACTGATAATCACAGGAAAAGGAACTAAGTATCATTTTTTTCTGATTGCCATGTGAGGAAAAAGAAGAGAGCAAACAGAACCGTGAGAATGGAAGATCATGTCTCCAGAGCTGCGAGAGATTTCCACCACCACCATATTAGACAACTGGTTGGTGAAGTGATGACAGAAATAGAGAGCGAAAGAAAGAGGTCTAGAAAACAAGAGATAGTGGGAGTGAGAAATGTCTGTCAGAAGAGAACAAAGAGTCACATCATTAGGAAAAAAATGATCTCATTTTTTTCTCTTGTGACTTCCTAGGAATTGTTTTAAACTAGAGGAATCTACTGAGCTAAACACAACTGGGTCACAGGAATGGTCACATACAGCAGGGAGAATCAATGCCAAACGTAAATAACAAAGTGCAACTACTCAAACAATCATGCAGAGTTATGATAGCAAAATAAAGGACATTTACAGATCAGGAAAAAAATGGATTTCCTTATCTTTTGTTGTTAATGTCAAAAACAAGGTGTCCATTACACTCATCCTCAAAGACCATGATCAAAATGTCCCAGAGAACATTAAATAAGAAAAAGATATGACAAACTACACAAA
>NW_015540881.1:1894837-1917844 GCF_001515605.1 Sinocyclocheilus anshuiensis | reverse complement strand
CCGGGCATAGAGGAGAAACAATAATGTACAGTATGTAGAAAATAATGTGTTTTTTTAACCTTAAAACACAAACACATTTCATTACACCAAATACCAGGGCCGGTTCTTGACAGCTATAGAAGGGTGGGCTGGCAGATATCCTGGGTGGGCATTTTTCCTGTTGCGGCTTGGTTGTATTGCAAGGGGGAAAAAATCTAGATATTTATACTGTAGATATTGCTATATTAACTACAGGCTGTTATATGTACACTGGAAAAAAAGCTTTCATGGGCAGCCTAGAATATCATGCACTTTCACAACAAAATGTACTTTTTTTCTTTATTAAATAATAATAATAATAATAAAACCTCTTTGTTCTCTTTCTCTGTATCATTGTTTCTGCACTGGTGATTTTTTCAACTAACTTTTTTATATATACCAAACAAGGCCATAACCATATCTAGAACATTACATTATTGTTTTGAGGAAAATATTAAGACCAGGCCACTATAGTAATGGTAAAGGAACTAAATAAATAATACAATTTAAAGTAATCATTCTGAACTGCAAATAATATTTTTAGCCATTTTAAAATATGCACCCATTCAATTTTAGTTGTATTCCTAATATCTTGAAAACGCAAGACAGAAAAATGCTATTGTCGTCACAATAATTATAAATTACATGAATCATGTAAATGACAGCCCAACTTTCAATTCAAAACAGCGGAATTTGACAAAAAAAAAGAAAGAAAAGAAAGAAAGTCAAATAGTTTGCATCACTGGATAATACAGTCGAGCCGACTGTTGCTATAGTAAGTAATTCTTACATTCAACATTAACAGCAAGTCAAAAGGGATAAGCTTTCAACTGTATAGCCTATGCATTTTAGACGCTTATATATGCTCGTGCCCCGTCCATGCAATGAATGCACGTTATTGAATGATGTTTTTCTTTTTTCTTTTAGAACATTAAAACTGCTCAGGTAATTGCAGTGGTAGGCTATGATACATATTCGTGTATTAAACTACTCATAACTCGCAAACTCCCCGTGATAGCGCGCAAATATTTCTGCCCGTTTTCGCTCGTTGTCAGCCTCTGCTTTTCTGCAACAGACTGAAGCCTCCGCGTGAATTCAGCGCGCCTTACATTCAGCTAATAAAAGAAATATGCTGCAATTTTCTGGAGTTATTTTATGATTGTTTGGGCAGTCTCAAGCTATAGCTATAAACTTCTCAAAATACAGTCGGCTTCATAGTTTTAATCTATGCACAAAAAAAATAAATAACGTAATATTTATCTAATTCTGATTGGGTGGGCAAGACAGTCATTTGGGTGGGCTCAGCCCACCCCTGCCCATGTCTGGTGCCGGCCCTGCCAAATACACAAAATAATGTTCTTTTTAGCAACATCATAGACAAAGGTCTTCTTAATAATGTTCTTTTTAGCAACATCATATGACCCCTTTAAAACTGAAAATCATTAAGAAGACCTTTGTCTCAAAATATATTCAATAATTTTAGCTATTCTCATTTGCTACTTAAATCTACAACATTTTAAAAAGCATCAAATATTAGATCCAAGTAAGCACAGAATCAACTTTGCGCTGCTTCCCGCGATCGCGTCAAGGATCAGCCGCATTTGCACGTGCATCTTGAAAAGCGAATGTTTCGGAAGATGCTATGCCAAGTTTTTATGCCATCTAGTGGTTTAGAGGAAAATAAAATCAAAGGCACCTTTTACCCCGGGGCGCCTTTAGCCCCGTTTTACCCTACACACACACACACACATATATATATATATATATATATATATATATATATATATACACATATTGCTAAGCTACAGCTAAAAGTGCTACCGCCAGACCCGGAGATCGGCTGAATGGATTCGAAAACGGTAAAACTCAACTGTTTAACTCTAGGGGAGTTGGAAAATGAGCCTATTTTCAACAATAGTGGAGTGTTCCTTTAAGGCACTGGTTTAACATGACAAATGCAGCCAGTAAAGCTACAGCAGCTTAAAAGAACTAAACTAAAATAAATTTAAGAGCTGACAACAGAGTAAAAGGAGGCACAGAGCCCAAAGACTCTAGCAGATATCAGAAGAAAAATGTGTCTGCATTTGTAAAATATTTACTTCTGATTTACTTTTGCTTTACTCATCACTTCAAAGAATCTCCTCTAATAAAAAAGCCTTAAAAATCTTATAAAAAAATTATAAATAAGTTGTAACTTTTATGATTGTAAAATGATTGTATAACTGTATGACTTTATACAATTTATTTATTTATATAATTTTTTTAATTTTACTTATTTAATTACCTTTTAAACCTTAACCTTTTAAATCCCCCATATGTTCTTGTTCTAATGTTTCTGTTACTTTCTGATATTGCTAATAAAATATAAATACATATAAAAATAGAGCTTATATTTAAAAATGTACTTTCTTATTATGCATTTTCATATATATATGAATCATTTATATGCAAATAAATAATATAAGCATTAATATTAGGTTAAGAAAATCTGCATCAGGAAATTATATCCTGGAAACACATGAACAGAGAGAGGGAGAGAAAAAAAAACTCTTTCACTAAACACTTTTGCCATACATGGCAAAACATTGTGAATTTAACTGTAACTTTCAACCAATTCATATAGATTCTACCAAGACTATCACAAGTTATTCTAGCAATTTCGACAAAATTTTGTCTGTGCTAGCTAAATTATTTTATCTACCTAACAAATTTGAAAAGCTGACAAGCAGAATTCACAACCAAATGCCACAGAAAACCACGTTTAAATTTGTAAGGCATACAAATTCATGTACATGATCAAAAAAAATTATATATGGTGCGGATATAATAAATTGAAAAACGATTACATTTTTCGTTTTCTGTTTTTTAATTGAAAACGGATTTGGAATGGACGGAAGATACCCTGATTGTGTTGGTCCAATAGAACAAGTGACAGTGCACTATAAAAATTTTAGTAATTTTTACAGGATAATATTCTACAGTAAATAAATACCTGGTAACTGGTTAACTGTAACTTGCCGTAACATTTACAGTGATAAATAAGCGTAAATGGTTAAACATCACATTAAAAGCAATTTTATTGTAGAATACATCAAATTAAAGCTTTTTGCAAATAAAAACTATGATTTACCATACAATTTACAGTGAAAACTGAAAATAGGACATTCCCAGAAGTCCCTGTGTGACATCACATATTTTATTTAGTATTTTTTCTTATTATTTTTGATAATTAGGGTGTTTTGTGTTACATTTTATGTTATTTAATGAATGTTTATTGCATTATTTAAGTATTGGGTGTTACACTGAGTGTATTTTTTCCTCTTTTGTTTATAACCCTGTGCACCATCCATCCACAGCTGTCTTTTTTTCTAGAAAATTTTACAGGATATTTTTTTACAGTGTACAAAAACATGTGCTACAGTCTCAAAATTCTCTCATTCTGGCCCCAGGCATGCAGGTCATCCTTATAGTTCAGCCCTGACACACACACACACAGACAAACGGCTGATAGCAAATTCTTCCAGAGAACAGAGAGTCCTCTCCGTTAAACATATTGCAAGCGTTAGTCACCTCTTACTCTCTCAGGTGGTCAAATCCACTTGTGTGGAAACAGATAATTTTTCTTTCTTTATTTTCTTCCAGAAATTCAAAATAGACAAAAACAACAGCCCCTGTGGCTTGAGCAACTGAAACAAACTTTCAACTGAATTCTTCAGAGATCCACAAAAGACTCCAATAAAAAGTTCAAACGCAACAATAGTCTAGAAAACAGCATGTAAGCTTGCCTTGTTTGGGACTCATTAGAGTCACATTTCACAATGTAAACATGTTCATTCTTCTATCATGCATTATGAAAGATCACATTTCAAACATCACATGAAAACACTGTACTGTAGGCACAATCCAATCCAAATGAGGCCACAGGTATAACTGAACACGCAATGCTTTCTAACCTCGTTTAGAGGAATATAATTCATCTACTCATGGAGCATCATGTACCAATTTCTGAGCATGTGAGCTAGTGCTGACAGTGTTGGACTCATAGTCTGAATGATTGTGCCATAAGCAAGATAAATGAGGCCTCTACCTTCATTTACCCAAATGCTCTTTTGTTCTTTAAGCTCTCTGATGTACGAAGCACTTCATCTCTTTTCTCCACATGCACGTCATTTTCTACAGACGGTGAGAGTGAGAGAGCCAGACTGCTATTTCAACACCAATAAAGTGAAGCAAAATGAAGGAAAGGTGCTATCAGTTTAACATGCAAAAACAGATTTCATAAGGGAGATTTATTCCGTTTAATCCAAATCTAGAGTGGGCCTTAAATGGCTAATAAAGATGCTGCTACAAACAATATGTACAGTAAAAGGTACTAATAAAACTTGACTACATAAATACATGAATTCATTTATTTACATAAATATCCCTATACAACACCATTCAAAAGTTTAGGGCAATAAGATTTTTAATTTCTCCTAAGCTCACCAAGGCTGCATTTATTTAATCAAAAATACAGTAAAGCAGAAATATTATTACAATTGATGTGTCACATGATCCTAGAAAATAATTCTAATATACTGATTTTCTGTTCAAGAAACATTTCTTATTCATTTTAAAAACAGTTGTGCTACTTATTATTTTTTTTAGAAACTTTGATAGAATTCTTTGATAGAATGTTCAAAAGAACAGCATTTATTTGAAATATAATTTTTTGTAACATTATATATGTCACTTGCTGTCACTTTTAATCAATTTAGTGCATGCTTGCTGAATAAAGGTATTAATTTCTTTTAAAAATAACCCCAAACTTTTGAATGGTATTGTAATTTATTTATTTATTTAGAGCTATATTTGTGCAAAACAAAGGGTTCTGAATGGAGAAACTCAACTGCCACAGCTGCCGGTTTTTTACCGTAAATTTTACGGATTTTTTTTACAGTGTGGGTTAAATATAGTCCTGGTCCTCTGGGCAATTCTGCAAATAAAACAAAAAGTGAATAAGTGTTTTGTCATGCTAAACCACGTATTATTGGGAAAGAAAGTAGCTGCAGTTGCTGGAAGAGCTCATCTGTTTTAATAAGAATTACTGACACTCTACTGAAAAAAAAAATTGCTAATTTATCTGTCACTACTTTTAGTTAGTTACTCCCCAACACTGGAGAATTGTTTATTTACAATCTCAGCACTTTGTGAATAGAGATCGACACATTCCTAATTATGTGTAATTCTGTGTGATTAAATCTTATAAACAGAGCGTTGGTGAAAATAACACGATCAAGGGCTGAATGAATGTGAGTCATCGTTACATGAGAGAGTTTCACCAGAGCCCCACACCCTCATGTTGAAGGAAAAACATAACTCATGTACTGCACTCGATCTGACATGAAGTCACCTTGACAGAGCTGGATGTCCATGCAGGCCATGTGGTGGGAAATACAACTATGCTGGGAGTGCTGGGAAAATTAGTGGGAGAAATGTGGCTGGACACCAGGAAAAACACTCCCCTACTGCTCAACATGAGAATAACAGCCTACAAATGCAAAACAATCGAGTGTCTGTGCACATCACAACCTCAAACAAGGGTGAACAGAGTGAGAATGTGTTAAAATGAAATTAACAAAAACAAAAATAATACTGGCAAAAATACATATTATAATGATAAAATATTTTATCAAATAAAAGTTAATAAATTGCATATTGCATTTAAAAATATCCTCCATATGAAAATATGAGAGGACATGCAAATGTTAATGCACCTGCGCATGCATTTAGCCATTTTCCTCTCCTAAGACTCATCTAATGTTTTGTAACAATCACCCACACAAAATGAGGGAGTACAATAAAGAGCATTTTAGCATGAATTGATTCAGGTCTAAAGTCCACAAACACAATTGAAACCTACAATCTATGCCTATTTAGGCACTGTGCTAATGCCAGCCTGCCAGTGCTGGCACAGATTGAGAACAGTTTGCGCAGTCTGCAGAAATTGCTTAAGGCTGTCCGTGTGCAATCAGCACTCTATAGCCAGGTCACGACCTTCCAGGGCACTTCCTGCCCAGAAGGCGGCAAGGATGTGGAATATAACAGGATGGATTTAAAGATTTCTAAAAATATCTGATCGTTTTAAATCCACATTAATGCATGGTGTGTAAAGACAACTACTGGCTTGATCTCTGCTAGACTTATTTCTACCATATTTTGGATTAACGCTGATTAAAGGCATTTGTAAATGGTCGTATAAGAGTAAAATATCTGATTTGCACAGGGGGTCAGGGTTTGGCCGGTTGGCCCCTGCTGGTAGATGTTATAACTTAACCATTATGTTGGCAAAAAGCTTTCCCATTTGACCATTTTAAACAAATAAAATCACAAGCATTTTATTAAATTAGTAATGCAATAGAGTCTGTTTTCTTTGAATATTATTATGGTTTATGAGCTTATCTTGTATAATAGGTCAACTTTATTCTGGTTATCACAGTAAATAAAGATGTGATAAAATTTGTTAACTACAGTGACTTGCTGTTACATTAATGATGCTTTTCACAATATCAAATATAATTCTGTCATTTAAGAGTTACTAAACAAAGTATATAGAAAGGTCTGTAATTTTAGCTGTTCTACCTGTGGAGTGTTTCCCCATCAGGACAGGAGTGAGTTCTTTCTGCTAAAAAATGAAAACAGGTTGTGACATAGCCATGCACTTCCACAGGCCCCCATATGGGTCACATTCATGTCATCCAGCAGATCAGTCACAGAAGAAGAGAACCACCCCTCTGAAAATTGAAAATACTTCCATCCCTGACATTAAACTCTGATTAGGCCAATAGGCAACAGGTTTATTAAGGCTTAGAAAGGAAATATCAATCACATCTCCCATCTTACTCTGGCCCCTCTTTATTCAAAGCACAATACTGGCTCTTGACCTCAGCCTGGTGTTGTTTCTTGTCATCTTGGAGATGCCTAAGCCAACAGGACTGAGTATAATAAATGATAGTCCGATGATAGTCATCATTAGCTGTGTACGCAATAGCATACTCTCTGAAAAGATACTTCCTTTGCGATCATTAAAAAGTATGTTCTATTTAGTATGAATTTGTGTAGTGTGAATGAAATTCAGATGTACTACATACAACATGTTGTCATGTAACACAGTGAAAACTGCATCACTTCACTGCCATTCACAGCTCCTCTTCTGTGGCCTCATGGAATAGTAAAGTTTCCATCGGATGCACATATAAAGTTTGGGATCGGTAAAATGTTTTTGAAAGAAGTCTCCTATGCTCAGTATTGATCAGTGCCTGCAGTCATGATCAGTGCTGCATTTATTTGATGAAAAATAAAGTAAAAAATGGGAAATATTATGATTTATTATGAAATATTATTGCAGTTCGAAACAACTGTTATCTAATTTAATATATTTTAAAATATAATTTATTTCTGATGGGAAAGTTGAATTTTCAGTCCAGTCTTCTCCAGTCTTCAGTATCACATGATCCTTCAGAAATATCTTAATATTCTGATTTCTTGCACAAGAAACATTTATCATTATCATTGTTGAAAACAGTTGTGCTGTTTAATATGTTTGTGGAAACCATGATACAGTTTCTTCAGGATTTTTAAAGTTTAAAAGAACAGCATTATAAAACTGAAGTCAGCCAAATTTAAAAACCAAAAACCCCTGGATGTCATTTTTAACATTCATCAGAATTTACAACTAAAATATAGTCTTCAAAAAAAGAATTGCTCGAACCCAGGAGGTCAAGGTTTTCTTTCAGCGAAATAAAAGCCTTGATTTACACTAATAACATACACTTTGGTGCTTTGACTGACAGATTCCCCAAACAACAGAGTGCTACATGATGTGTAAAGCCATGTGTGTGTTTTCTTAGAAAGGAAATCTCAATTACACAAGGTGCCATTTCTCCAGCCCAGGCACACAGAACGCAAACCCCTGAGTAGATAGAAATCTCCAGGTAGGAACATAAGATCGCTGTTCATTTCAAGTGCAAAACAAGCACAGGTTTCACAGCTGGTGCACATTAGAGTGGGACATGGTGAATCAAAGAGAGGAAAAATGAGAGGGTGGGCACTGGACCATCGTGCAGATGGATAAACGCCTATGCCAACAGAATGTTCCCAAACTAACATTCCTTCTAAAAATACACACCGTGGTGATAGAGCGACTGAGCGCCGCACACCAGTGACGCGTGAGGAATCAGACGTAAAGCTGAGCTCCCGCTGGAAACAACATCCTGAAAAGGTTTGCTACTTTGATCATCCAGTTACAAAGATCATAATGCCACTGGAGCAGTTGAAAGGGTTTGCTTTTCGCGAGAGCAAACTTGATCTATCTGCATCTTCAGGCCTCCAGGAGAAGCGGCTTTGATCTGCCTGCTCTGCATGTTTCAGTAGAGATGACCAGCGGAGAGGGAAAACAGTGGGATCGGGGCATGGGGCCAGAATAAGCAGGTCTGCATGGGGAGCTCGGTCAAGATCTTACATATTTATTGCACTTCAGCATTACAGGGTGTCCCGACGCCTCCTTGCTTGCCTCACAAGTAGGAAAGCATGTTTTAGAGTAGTAAGGACACTTCCTGCTGGGTGACCATACATATCAACAAGTGATAAACATCCCATAAGACACACAAACTATATTAGAAGAGTAAGCCATGATTCAGAGCTCCCAGTTTTCAAAGAGAGCACAACAACAGAGGAAGGATTTTTGCAGCGCATGTATCCACTCTTTGGTGATTCATTGACCTTAGACCAGGGGTGGGCAGTTATGGCATTCAGGATCCTCTTTCCTGCAGAGTTTAGCTTGAACACCTGAACAGTCTAATCAAGGGTTACAAAAAAGTTACATGCATGTGAGTTTGATCAAGGTTGGAGGTAATCTCTGAAGGGAAGTGGATCCTGAGGGCCAGAGTTGCCCACCCCTGATTTAAGCCCGGGATACACTGCACGATTTTAGCAATCCTATAAGATCATTACTTTATCACACTGTGTGACATGGATCGTTTAAACTTGGGTACGACAAGCATGTAGACTGTACGATGATGACACCTATTGAATCGTAGGCTGCGACGGCTGCGACACACGTTAGCGCAACGTCATCAGCATGCGCTAGTGGTAAACAAATACCGGTACATCAAGATGGATCGCGCTTTGGCAGTTGTGCTTTTCATGTGCGCTGAAACAAATAAGAGGCAACGGCGGAAGAGGGCAATATGGACCCGCTCATGGCTCGGGAAAAGAGGACAACTTGGGATGCCAGTTTTGCACAGGGAGCTTGGCAGCTGCAGTTCCTCCGCTATCTCCTTCCATGCTATGTCCTTTTTGGTGCGGTGATGATAACAGCTAGAGGACAAATCGTACAAACATGCCCTCTGGTGCCAGAACTAAACAAGAATTTGTTCTTTATGGGTTTCCCACATGCCAGTATACCTTCTACTTTTTTTGCCTCCATGGCATTGGCTTCACGATGGCAATCTTTCGTCTGGGACAGCCAAAAATCGTGCAGTGTATCCCGGGCTTTAGACAAGGAGTCTTTCCACTGATGGTCCAGTGAAGCGTATTAGTTAGTTAGTTTAGTTTAGTTTATTGTCTTTTGGGAAATTCTTTTTGTATCTGTGGCAAGTCTTCAGTAATCAACAACAACAATTAACAAATACAAACAAACATCAACAGATTACAACACATTACAAATATAACCAGCATCAAACAACATCCCTTTCACAACAACAGAATCACTTGCCATAGGTGTAAAATGACAATTGTGATATCACAAAAATTTTACAGAGCTATACTGGAGGATATAAAAGATCTTTGTGCACGAGCAGTCCGTAATAACGGTACCCTGTAAAGTCAAAATACTCCACAAATGAACGATAGAATAGAGCCAATATATATGTGTCCACACCACACTGTCGAAGCTTATGCATGAAATACAATCGTTGCAGCCCTTTCATGTAAACAGCTGCTGTATTTACATCCCATGTGAATTTTACATAAATGATTGTCCCTAGATATTTATATTCATTTATTACTTCAATGCATGAGTACTCAACAGTTATTTGTTGGTGTGTGTCTCTTCTTGTTCTGAAGTCAAAAAACATTTCTTTAGTTTTCCTGATGTTTGGTTTGTTTGTTTGTTTGAACTGAAGGAAACTGACACCAATCAACAAACTCATCCACACCTCTACGATACTCCACTTCATCTTCAGTGATCAAACCAACAATTGCCATATTGTCTGCATATTTGACATTGAAAACATCAGATGAGGAACCTCTACATTCGTTTGTATAGACGGTAAATAACACTGGGGAGATAGTACTTCCGTGTGGGCCTCCTGTGTTGGTAACAATAGGGGAAGACAAAGCAAAGTTTACCCTAACACTGTAATCTATCAAGAAAGACTCAACCCATCTAATGAGTCTGCATCATATTTATGATTCACAGAGGATGCAACAGTCTGGAGACAGACAGAGTGCAACCTAGGATTGACTTTAGTAAGTAGCCGCTGCCTCAACAAATCACCTTGTACTGTAAGTCCATATTCTATAACGATTTAAGGCAGTAACAAGTGCAAAAGGAATGTGCAAAACAATGTAACTTTAGAAGTACAACAACTTGTCACTGGGGCAGGTTTGCCCCTAAAAGGTGCATATTAGTATTATAGAAGTAATGATATTTAAATTTTACAGGTAAATAAGATAAAAAGATGTTCCTTGGGGTACTGCCCCAGTGAGAAGCTGTTGTACCCCGGCCTAAAGGTACATGTTTTGCTAATGTTTTCTGAGAGTGTACTTACTTTAAACCTTGTGGGGTTGTGTCTTACAGCCATTTTAGATTCCAATCAAGTTTCCACACCACCCTCAAATTCTTCCTAATGTACTAGTGTGGTTTTCTTTCCCTAAATAGGAACTGAATGTGTTAAGCCAGTGGTTCCCATTCCTGGTCCAGGAGAACACTGCACGTTTTTGATGTCTCTCTTATCTGACACACACACAATTGAAGTCTTGAGTCTTTACCAATGAGCTGATGGGTTGAATCACATACATTGCATGTGTGTTTAGTGAGACACCTAAAATGTGCAGTGTTGCGGGTTCTCCAGGACCAGGATTGGGAATCACTGGGTTAAAGGGGTCATATGATGCCCATTTTCCACAAGTTGATATGTTAGGGTGGTTGCATACACACACTGCCAACACACATTTCAGTTCAAACAACTTGTAAAAGTGCATGTAACATTATATGACCCCTTTAAGGCAATGCTACAACAATACCAAAAACTAAAAAGAATATTTGTGATTAACTTTTGACTAATATTTTGACTAATAATATAGGTTTATCATATAACTAACATTATTAAAATATAATTACAGATTATTATTATTATATTATGTACTCTAAAATTTTAAGGTCAGAATATTGATCTTTAATTAAATCAAAACCTTTTCAAGCACCCCTACAGTATGTGACTAGAGGTAGTTTGCCTTAATATAAAGTATGAGATGGAGGTAATGGAGAGAATAAAAGCAGAATCCACTGTGACGTCCTGTTCAAAAGCCTCATTCATATGCATCTGTTCAGAGAAGTACCCCAGGGTCAGGAGGGATTTCACCCCAATCAAAGAATTCCTGACATTTCTAATTCAATTATAGGATTTCAGCCCTCGATCTCACTCACTCACTCGCGTTTTTTTGTGCTCTGTCCACTGCATGAGTCAGACATGAAACCATCATGAAAGATCAGAAATGATGAAAAAACAGGACAAAAACATAAAATGACACAACAGACCAATTATAATAATGGCCTTAGCAGTCTAGGTTTAGTATTCCCACACTCCTGTGCTTGAAGACATTTTGTGAACAGTTCCATTGTTTTCACACTTGACTGATGTTTATTATTCAGTGTCGACAGTGATGAGGTTCCCAACAACGACAGGAACAGTGAGAGGTGTTTAGTCAGTTCATTCCGCAGCTGTCCGGAATATTCCAGCTGGCCTCTTTTTCCATGACTAAACGTTATCTACACTATTAATATGAAGCACAATACACTGTAAGCCACAACACTTACTGGGAACCACTCTGCTTGTCCTAGACCTTTTTATTTTGTTTTCATGCTTCAGTAACAATGTCCTGGCTCAAGCCTAAAAGAAATGTAGTTGCTCAACACCCTCTCGATTCTCAACCTTTAGCACTTTTTGTGTCCACAGGCTGCTGCAGTGAGAAGGATATCCTTTATCATTTCAAAACATTTTTTTGATGTGTCTGGAAACTTCCAATAACCAGAGCTGCAATTACAGTGTAGAAACAAGAGTTCCCTTTTTGAATTTTGGGGGATTGAAAATATACTTATAAATATGAGACTACAGAAATGAGTAAGCATCATCACAAATACAGGTTTATCACCTGAAAACACCTCCACAACATTATTTTTCCCTCTTTTCCAAAGAGCTTTTCTTAGAAGGAGAAGCAGCCATGTGCTCAAGTGGAAAAAGTTGTTTTATCCCTTTGAATTGCTCTGATATGCCAAGAAGATTCTTTTGATGTAGACACATGCCCATTTGGTTAAATGGTCTTATCCTGGCTCCATAAAACTCTTCTGCCATGTACAGGGTGTTCCAAACCTCATGTTGTTCCAAATCTGTATATCTTTGTTTCTTCTGTGGAACAAAAAATAGAAATTTTGCTGAATGTGCTGGTCACTTCTTTCTATGCAATAAAAATGGATTGCGACAAAATCTTACAAAGACTTTCAAAAAAGACATAAAGGCATCACAGAAAATCCAGAAAATATAATTTTCAGTTATTTCAGAGAAATGTCTTCACAGAAGAAAGTCATACAGGTTTGGGATGATATAAAGCTGGATAAATTATGACAGAATACCTATAGGATGGGATAGGATATAGGATGGATAAAGTCAGGTCTAAATATAAGCTTGCAGTCAACTGAAAAAAAAAAGTTTAAGCAGAAGAAATGATTGGAGATGTCCAACATGCATCTTTAAAATTTCAAGCTATGACATTTTGAGTAAGAATTACAATGTAAACAAAAAAAGATAATAAAATCAATCCAATTAATTTAGAATAGTTACTGTTGACTGTAGCCACTGCCTTCCACAGTATAAAAAAACTATGCAAGTCAATGGCTACCAACAACTGTGGTTACCAACATTCTTCAAAATATCTTCTTTTGTGTTCAACAGAAGACAGAACTCATGCAGGTTTGGAACAAGTGGAGGGTGAGTAAATGATCACAGACTTTTCATTCACTTTTCAACAGCGCCATCTATGATCTTATGATTTTAAACAAGGGGAAAGTCTCTAAGTGCCACACTGTGAAGCTTAACTGTTATATGAAAACTACGGAACATTCTGTTTCTGTAAGCATAAACAACGTATCTGATGATCCGTTAACATGATGCTTCCCAGGCGACCACCTTCAGCAGATAAAGTGATGACGTTCTGTCAAGGCCAAGCAAAAATATCAACCACTCCCACGAGAGCGGCGGCCTTCAACCTGGGTGTACTGTATTCCGGAGCTGTTATTTTCTTAACTCTGCACGACTCGGCTCTTCAAACAAGCACAGAGCTTAACATGTGCGGTTGATTTTGCCTCCATGAGGAACATTTCATTCAGTCTGAGTCCAAAGAGAGTCCACAAGGCAGTCCTAACTAAAGTAGAAAAATAGTTTTACATACCACACTTAAGAAGTCTTACGTAAGATGCCCTTAGCAAGCAACAGCCTATTCCTCACCTGCATTTCGCAGCACTGCCAAATGTAAGAATTTCTGATATAGTTTAAACTTGGACACTCTTCAAAGAGATTAGAGGTTTTACTTGAGAGAACATTGAATATTCCATGTTTAATCACTCTCGCGGGTTTTCTATTGTTTTTTTTTTCTCTCTGCTCAGATGGAGAATTACTCCAAGCTATTCACAGGAGATGTTGAACGCCGTCAGCACTTTCTACACACACTCCATCATTCTGCAAACATGAAAATCATCAAATTATGAAAGACAAACATATCGTGGAGAACTACTCGACCTAGCCAATATAAAGTCTCAGAGATAGTTTTCATATGAGTGTTTGATGAAAGTGGCCTTGTTGAACTAACAAGCTTTTATCTCTTTCTACGCACAAATCTGTCCTCCCCACGTCAAAGCGGCTTCCAAATGTAGGAGTTGTGCTGCTGTAATGTTTTCACTTTGACTCAGTCTTATTATTGACCTTTTTCGCAAACAGCAGCACAACCTACTTCATGTGAGTAAACCACAGCTTAAACTATATTACTCTATGAGATCATTCCAAACAGTAGCCTGTGAAAGCAACAGTAGAAATAAAAGATGAGACCTCTTTCACCAAAATCAATCTGTGATATTTGAGCAAGTGCTTCTCGGCAGCTGATGGATTTCAGCCTGTCTATCAGACACAAAATAACAGAAACCCACAGGACTATATAAATAAAAGAACCAGAAATTGAGGAAATCATGGCTTATTACTGCTCTCCAGGAGCATTTGATTTATGGCAGATTTATCAAAACGAATAGACAAAAATACCAATTATTTTAGCAGAGTTTGTCCAAAACTAACAGAAAAGGTTTCAGTTTATGAGACATAGCTGTAATATGATGGTAGAAGAAAATAAACACCTGTTGGGCAAAACTAAAAATGAGTCAGACCATGTATTGGAGAATGAGGGGGTTGTGGGCTGGAGCGATGCTGTCTGAACCAGCACTCAAAGCCTCCTTTAAGCTATTAGAGAAATTCTGTCTCATCTGTTTTCAATACAGACAAGCTTCCGTCACCCCCTTCTATCTCTGTCTCTCTTTCCCTCCTGAAGCCATGCTTATTGATTTGCTGGAGAACACAGAGCCATATGTGCTTGAAGGGCATCTTATGAAAGCATACCAGTGCTTCTGAAATACTGCTTACAGTCACAGAGAATGAAAAGACCATATTTATGGATACACCGATATTAAAAACCAGCTGACAATAATTCAGGCAATCATCATGTTATTATGACTGATAATTGAAAAATGGCCAGTATTAAAATTCTATACTACTTTGTATAAATAAATTAATAAAAGATAAAACAAAAAATGAAAATATATCAATCAACCATTTTGAATACTGCAAGTGAAGTTAGTCATCACAGCATTATAATGTACAGTATGAAAAGATTACATTTAACTGTTAACAAATTCTTAGTGTCTTTAAAGATAAGAAACTTATAAGTGAGCACAATATGACAGCAAATGAAATCTAATGGTAGATGTAAAGACGAAATGAGCATGCACAATTAAATATCTAATATTAGCAAAAAATATTGTTTTGTTAACTAACATAAAGCTTAAAAAACATATATTAGATGAAAACCTGAATGTAAAAAAAAAAAGAAAAGAAAGAAAGAAATGTTACTTTGGCAACTAACTGAAAAAAGTTTAAGCTGAAGTTCTAAAATGAACTTAAAAATAATAATAAACCTAAACATAAAATAAAGTTAAATAGAAGTATTTACATAAAAACAAATAAAAATGACAAATCCACATAACAAAATTATAACATGTAAAATAATATTAAAATGAAAACTGAAAATATAAAAAAAAAAGCCTAAATATTAATAAATACCTTAAAAGTTCATAAATAATATCAAAATAACCCTGATGAATCATGTATCTTTCAAACACAGAGAGAAATTGTTCAACATCTGCCAGACAAATGGGCAGGGGCGGACTTAACCAATAAGCGAGGTATTAAGCGGCCGCTTAGGGCCCCGGGGAATCAGGGGGCCCCATCTGATAGGCCTATTGGCGAAAAATATTTGCAGCGTTGAGCATTTTAGCCAATCACAGACATATCGTTTAATTTCTTGAACGCAATGACCCGAAGTGTTTTAGTTAGAATCCACTCACCGCTCAAAATGCCACATTTGTGTCAAGCGCTGAGTTCTGCAAGCTCGGGAATCCTCTCATTATAACAAAGTGTAGATAAGATGTAAATAAGAGATTCATTGTGCCGTGTAGAGAGCTTATTAACGGAATGCGTGAGATCGCAATGAACTGAAGTGAGTGACAGCTTTTAGTGATTATATGAGGGAGCGCTCTTTTCGCGCATTCCAGGCTGTATATACTGTCTGTCTCAGAACAGGGATATTCACCTCAGTAAAGAAATTATTGTGTTTCTAGTCATAATTTTATTTGTCTTTATGTTTCAAAATGACTCGCTGGCTTGTGTGCTTTTCCCAGGCGCGCCGGCACGAACTGCCGCGCATTCGTATAAATCCACGAATGCAATGACTGGAGATTTTCGCTTAATGGTAGGTTAACTTCGATTACATTTTCGATTTGTTTCTCGGCAAACCCTGCTGTATGCCTTCAGAACACTTGGAATATGAAATGAGTTGCATGGGATCATTTTATGTTAGTAAAAGAATTAAATTTTTTTGGGGGGGGATTTTCTTTTGTGATCCAAAAAAAATAAAAAAAAAATAAGATAGCCTAATATGGCTTTATAACAGCATCGGGTTGACTTATTACTGGTTGTGAAGGGATAAATAAACTATAAACTATGAGAGCGAGTGAGCAAAATAAGGGTTAGGCGTAAAAGAGCACATAGTTATTCTGTTGGGGTCCCATACCTGGAATTTGCTTAGGGCCCCCAAATCACTAAGTCCGCCCCTGCAAATGGGCCTATCGTAAATGTAGAGTTAAGCCCAAAAATTAAGCAAAAAAAAGCATTAGCCTACCTGTTTTTATGTTTTTTTTATGGGCATAAAAGCCCAGGGTTTTGAGGATGTTAATCAACAGCAGAGAGGTGGTCAGTTAGCCTACATATGATCATGTAATTTGGAAAGCTCTGAGCGAGACCATGCCTCCTCAGGAAATGCCTGGAGGCTTCTTCAAACAGGAGCCACACTAGAGTTCACAAGGATCACATATACTACTGTTATATGTACAGCTGAAGATCCAGTCTGAGCCGCTCTCAACCCATGAAATCATTCTCTCCAGAACATCCTGACAAATAAAGCCTTTCACCATCTGAGGTGTTTATACACCTGCACAGACAGCAGATAGAAAAAAAAAACAGGATTCTACACTGGCTGAGAATGTCTTGAAGATACAAATCAAAAGTAATTGTGATTTGATTAACCCCTTCATACAGTATTACTGTATATTTAAAAGAAAAACCGTTCTCAGTTTGTTAAGAAATATGCATGTGCTTGGCTGGATGGGCAGCATATCAAACAAGGCTTAAACTGTATTTGAATATACTGCAAGAACAAAGAGGCAAAATATTCTACATTTACAACAGAAAACCATTTAAAAACCAAACAAACCTAGATACAACAAGAAAGAAGAGAAGGAAAAATATATTCATACACACACAAAAGTCTGAGATAGGTAACAATTTATCCAATGTATCCAATTTTCTAATTTAATACAACAAGTTTCATTACAAATGATATTATCACCATCAAAATTTGAGTGAAAGATACATTTAAAAATTAACATTAATTTGAGAATGTCTATGTTGTCTTTGCTTTAATAACAGCAGCAGTCAGAGCTGCATGAACTTCTCAAGTTTGTGTCAAACCTGAAGATCATTCTCCATTATGATTCGAGATGATCCAAAGATCATATTCAATGCAAGAGAAACATCTGATTGTCTGTACAAAGGAGTTTACATAATCAGTCACAAATTGACTTATTTGATTACTGACCTAGATATACACATCTTTCTTTTCATTGTATGTCATAAGATGCTTTGTTTTAAAATGTCATAAAATGTTTTTCCACATTTAAATGAAATATAAATCACTTATGTTCAAACTTGTGACCTCAGACTTTTGGCCTCCTCTGTATATATAAAAAACAACCTTGTTTTTAGCTGTCATGTTCATCATCTGGTGATTCACCTTTCATGCTTCCTGGTAGCACACTTCAAAGGGAGCCTAAAGAGGGGGTGAGGGAAGTGTCAAGTCTGTTATGAGCCCAGGGGACATGTGGACATGCAGGGGGACACACACTGTCCAGATAACAGAACAACACCCCAGCAGCACTATCTGATCTATAACAGATCTATCCACTCATCCTCCCATTCCCAACATATTTTCTCTATCAAAAACTTGATACTCCTTGGTTGACCACCATACATCCACTTACCCTTAACCCTCTTGCTCGTTGTCACTGGTTGAACAATGAAAACACTGTAAAAGTAGTTAATCAACAACAGTCACTCCCTGAAATAAAGCCAGAACATAAAGATAAGATTAAAAAACAACATTAATACAACATATAACAAGTACATCTGGAAACACTTGACACACTTAAGTGATTGTGAGACAATCTGAACTCATGGAAAGGCCATAATCAAATATAAAATGACAACAAAAGATAAAAGAAAATAACGATGTCACTTGTATGTTGTTTATTCTCCCAAACAGACAAGTATGTCTATAGATAAACAGATCTAAATTGTTTTTACATTCTGATCTTTTCTCATACACAAATCCACTTAGACTCAACTAGATCTGAAAGCCAGTGTGTCCCAACACTCTCCTTCCTCACAGTGAAATATGAAGACACGTGCCAAGTCTTACATTATAGTAGTACTGTGGCAAAAAGCCTAGAAATTGGCTTACTCAACACAAGAGTATCTGCAGTGTCCTTTCCAAAGAAACCAAGAGACACTGACAAGTGAAAGGAACATGACTTAATGTGTGCATACCACAAGAATGTACAGGATATGAGTTTAATCCTCCAGAAAGTTACGTTTTAATAAAGAGGGCATTTTCATATAGCAGCGTACTGTGATTCCTTTGGTCCCGCTCAAATCAAGAGTAAGGACTTCAAAAGAAGCAGAGGCTTACATACAAGATCCCTCAACTGTATATGAGGCTGTAGCTAATACAAAGACTTACTGACAGAATATGACCCTTTACTACCCTTTCTACTTGTCTCCTTGTGTAACTATATCACATGCACATCACTTCAAAAAGTTTAGGGTAAGTCATCTTTTTTTATTGTTTTTAATGTTGTTTATGCTCGCCAAAGCTGCATTTATTTTTTATCTAAAATACAGTAAAAACGAATATTAGGAAATATTATTATAATTTCAATTTGTTTTCTATTTTAATATATTTTAAAATGTCATTTATTCCTGTGATGGCAAAGCGTAATTTTCAGCAGCCATTCAAGGTCACATGATTCTTCAGAAATCATTTTAATATCATGATTTGGTGCTCAAGAAACATGCATTATCATCAGTGTTGCTGATTCATATTTGTATAATTTTGTGGAAACCGTGACACAAGTATTTTAGGTTTGTTTTGTAAAAATGTAGACTTACTACACTTTTGATCAATTCAATGTATCCTTGCTAAATAAAACAATTCATTTCTTAAAAAAAAATAAAAAATAAAAATCTTACTGACCCCTTTTGAAAGATGGCGTATTTTTCCCTCAAAATGTGTAATTCAATAGTGGCTGTAAGCAGCGGTATATAATTTTTCAACTGTATAATGCTTTCTTCTATCTCTGTTTAATGTACAGTACAGAAAAAAGTCATTTGCTGTCTCTGTTTGTTTTGTGACCCCACAGGAATATTGGGTCAGCAACTGAGTTTACAGCAGGACCACGTTTGTACGACTATCTAAAGAGGAAAAAAAAAGTTTGGTAACCTGTTTGAAAACAGTTATTGTTTTTGCATTCCCCATTAGGTGCTAGTATAATCGATAGCCTATATCTTTTATCATATTTTACTCCTAGTTTTTGTTTCAGGGAAACCAGCTGCATGAAGAATGCAACCGAATCACAGCATCAGGTATCTATCTTGTGTACTCTGGGCTGTACTGTATAGCATTACTGGACTGCTGTGTGGTTAGCACTGATCTGGGATCAGGGTGAGGTGATGAGGGCCTAGTATGCATTAGCGCTGACTACACAGAGACACAATGACTCATAATTTAGTGACCCTTGGGGAAGCCAATACCATAACAAGGCGAACTGGGTGTTTTTTTTTTTTTATTGCTGGAAGGCTTTAGTTTGTAGCCTTACTCAGATGTCCTTGTTTCCTGTAAAACAAAATACCTCCTTCACTCTTCAGGATGACTTGAGTTTAAATCATGGGTCATAAGTAAATAGTCCTCAGATGGCAGGTGGCTTTGAGAGCAGGGTCAAGGTCAGCATTATTCTCTACCAGAATACACATTAGGGAATTTTTGTAACTGAGTATTTGTATTAATATAATGACACCCTGTTAAATAATTGGAAAAATGTATCAAACCATTACAAAAATGTTTTTAAAATCTTTTTTTTTTAAAGCTGGATATGTTTTTTATTATTATATTTGATGCACAGGGCTTTTCATGGCCCATACTATATAATAAGATATAGGTGAATATGGAGCTAAAACTAAACCTCAGTTTTATTCAAAGGCTCAAACTGAGCAAAAATATGCAATTTAGTGCAGTTTGTAATATTTATATGTCCAAAAAGTAAGATTAAATTCTGATAGCTTGTAATGTAAATCACTGAGATCTTTATAACAATATAGCAGAATACTTACATAAAATGCAGATACATATCATTCTAAATCTCTCAATAATGTCTTAAGATGATACAATGCAATACAATACAGAGATGATAGAAAGATGTACAAACAAACATTCCTCAAAATCCAATGCATTGCATTTTAATGATTTTGATGTATGGATAATCAAGTGAACCTAAGCAAAAAGCTGCACATACCACTTGTTGTAGAATTATATTAAAAGGCATTTTACTTCATTAAAAAAAAGTATACACTGTCAATCAGATGACAGAAGTCATGTAATAGATCGTGTGCAACAGTTTTTCAGTAAGTTTTGATCATTTAGAGGTATTAGAAATTTGCATATCAAATATGATACAGTAGGTAAGTTGTAACTAACTAACTACACTAAAGACAACTGAAAACAAAGATGGATTGCTAATTTTAGAGGGGTTTTGGACTCTTGTCAGACTAATAGACCAGCTAGGTTAAACCAGATGAACACAAAGTTTGCTAGCTTGTGAAATCAGCAGGCTAAGATCTGCAAACCTCCTTATGCATTTTTTTATTAGATAATTCTCATTTAAAAAAACATACTGAAAAAGAGATTTATTACAGAACTGATGCAACGTCATAATTTTAAAGTTTCGACTTGATTGTAAAAGCTGAAAATGTGGGACTATTTAACCAAAGATCTAAATCATTTTAGTCTATCCAGTGCATCAGACAGTTTACATATAATACAGTACAGATGCCTTAGATCTGAAGTCCCTGGTATAATGAATACAAACAGCCACATCTCAAGCTATTATAATACATATTTGTTTTCAAAGGAAGAAACCACATATACACCCCTATATTAAATTTGATCTTCTTCACTGGTGAGAACAGCTGTCACTTCACATGTTTCAACAGTGAAACAAGGACCAAGAAATAAATGAGATTCTTCTCCATCTGGAAGCAATGTGCAATGGTATATACTAGAACCAACAAGAATCACCCCTGGATTTGTGCACCATTAAAACTAATGGATGTGGTGGAACAATTTTTTTTTCTTCCACACACATGTACATATAAGACCATATGGACACAAAGACATCTACATCTGCATTGAATCTACATCTTTTTCTGGCCTCTAGAATGTACGTTCTTATTTCAGAGTTTAGAAATGTAAACAGCACTTCAATTCACTATCCGTCTCTGAATTGTATAGCAGAACATTTTCTACATAGGAACCATTTGGCAATGCCTAAGGGCTCCTGTTAGCAGACTCGTATGTAAACAGGGGGAAAGCTAAAAGAAAGAAGTAAGATAACTTTCACATCTTAATCAAAAGCAGGTTGGGCAGACCTGGCGTGGTAGTTTTACTGTGCTTTACTGACATCTAGTGGCCACAGTATATTATAAATATGAAAATACAGGAGAGCGGTTGCGAAATAAAAGGGACAATGCAAGAATATTATGTGTAAGACACTTTGTGTCCTAAATATGCTAAAATGTCCAGAAAATAAATCACATAAAGGTATTGTATCAAAAACAGGACGCCCAAGTTTAAAGAAACGGTACCGTTGCTAACTGAAGCATCTGCCAAAGCAGCTTAGTTGTCTTCAAGGCTGGAGACATAAAGGGCAGCTGTGAAAAAAATCATAAAAGCTTAAAGCTTGCCAGCCAATTGACATTCAAAGGGCCATTTTTGTTTCAGCCTTCAAAGCTGGCACATTTCAACAAAATACCATAAAACTGACTATGCTGTTGGCAGCATTTGGGCACAATGTTTAAAACAGCGCCTACAGCACAACTAAGCAATTGTTATTTATGTGGATTAAAAATTTCTGTGGAATTTTGCTCTTTTGTGAAGAATTTTGGTTAACTGTGGGATTCTTTATGAGTCAACCATTCACTGTGGCCACCCACATTGTGGAAAAACACACTGCTAATCTGTACTAAATGTAGCCTAATATTTATAGCTATATTAAGCTTGAAATAAGCGTTTTGCTTATTACAATAAAAGGTAACAATTTTTCCTGTTACCTGACTATCAGAAGAACAGCAGAAGTTAAAGAAATCACAATCAATGCGTGATATAAGAAGTGCTTTAGTACTCATAGGTAGAAACATATTGTTCCTTTACGTCTTATTGATGGACTGTTCTGTTTTTTTTTTCCTCATTACTACAACATTCAGATGACAATAAAAAAAATAAATGGGTACAAAATAAACAAAGTAAAACACTCACACAGATCTTTAACATTCACCACTGTTCAAAAGGGGCCTGTTTTTATTTAAATGGATCATATGATGCAATTTCAATTTGTCCTTTCTCTTTGGAGTGTTACAAGCTCTTGGTGCATAAAGAAGATCTGTAAAGTTGCAAAGACTAAAGTCTCAAATCCAAAGAGATAATTCTTTATAAAAGTTAAGAGTCAACCACGCCTACCTAAAACAGCTT
>NW_015540881.1:1866285-1894175 GCF_001515605.1 Sinocyclocheilus anshuiensis | reverse complement strand
AGCGGAGTCCAGCCCGGGGTCGTCACATGTGGTTGCCGCAAGCCCGCCGGCCACGCCGTTCTCATGCCCGCCCACCGTTCCTCACCCTAGTCTCTGGCCAATCAGAGCACACCTCACTTTTCAGACCGATGAGCTTTGTAAAAAGCGATGCATTTCAGAAAGGCGGGGCATAGAGGAGAAATAATGTACAGTATGTGGAAAATAATGTTTTTTTACCCTTAAACCGCATAAACACATTTCATTATACCAAATACACCAAATAATGTTCTCTTTAGCAGCATCATATGACCCCTTTAATAGAAACACGTTTATTATTTAGCAAAGTCAAAAAAAAAAATAAAAATTACAAATTAACCAGTAGGTAGTTTTTTTTTCCCTCAGGAAAACGACTTGTATTTTTTATTTTTTAAACAAGAAAGGCAGAATTCTCATTAGCTGTGTAGACTGCAATTCAAAACACTGGGTCAGTAAGCTTTTTAAAAATTAAGAAATTAACGCTTACTAAATTGATCAACATGGATTAGTATTTGATCATCAAATCAGCACATTACAACAATTTATTCATGTGATTCATTTAGTTTAAATTTATATTAAACTAGAAAAAAGTATTTAAATTTTTTAGTAATATTTCACAATGTACAACTAAAATACTGAAAAAATTACTCTTTTACTGTACTTTTTATAAAATAAATTCTGCTCTTGGCGAGCATAAGATACTACTTAAAAAGAACATCTCACTGATCCCAAACCTTTGAATTGTAATGCAAATATGAGAAATATTAAACAATTAAAACTAAAGTCTTATGTAAACATCTTCCCAGTCTTATTGCAAACTAAATATGTGGAAAAAATAAACACAAAAGCTCATTAGTTTTTCAGTTGAGTTTATTATAATTGCTCCCCTCTTACCCCAATCTGTGGTTTCTTACAATTATCATTCAACTAGCCATATGAAAAACACTGAACACTATCATTTCTACTGCTTGTCTGATTAAGCACCTTCTTAAAGTTTGCAGTGGTAATATAATGACCCAAATTTCTTTCTGCCCGTCGCTGATAGTCAAGCTGCTAAAATAAAGGAAATTAACCAAATATATGCATCCAGTAAATGAAGTGTGTGATTCACTTGTAGGCATGAATACTAATGTTTTGCAGATAGAGACAGAGAGGTATTTAACAGTGCTATTTAGGACCAATACTACAAACAGCAAAATAACTGAACACTGGAAACCTGAGAGACTCACGGAGTTTGATATGCCAATGTGAAAGTTTCTCAATACTGTACAGTCATACAATACTTTCCACTTGAGCTCTCAGATCTACGGCTACTTCTATATGAGAGCTAGATTTACAAGAACAAAAACTAGTTGAAACAGGGAACATAGTAAGATGACAGCCAACACAGCTAAAAAAAAAATCCCTTGAAGAAAAACATTTTGCCTAACCAAGAGCATTTTCCATCTGCTGATCCATCTTACAATAAACACAAACTACAAAGAGGAAAATTCAGAATCAAAACTAACACCTAGAGGAAATCAAACGCAAAGATATAATAGCAATGTTCCTCATTTCTACATCAAGAAAGGAATTAAAAATGCCTACTACTATGAAAATACTATATTTGTTATGAGCCAGATGCAAACTGTGCCCTGAAGGTGGGAAAAAGAACTAAACAAATAAAGCCTTTATACCAGTAAACAAGTCAGGTGCACGTAAGATGCAATAAAATGTGAATACTAAAGAAAGTGTTGATATTGAAGCCCTTGAGCACACACTGTGCCTGTCCACAAGTACAAAAAAAAGAAGCTAATTTTGCAGCATAAAAATTTGTTGTATAACAAAGCCACTGTAAACAGAGTTTGTTACAGAGGGCGTCCATAGCCAATGCAAAGCTCAAAGGCCCTTCTTATAATCATCTTCCCTTACGACTAAGATGTAACCAACAAAGTTGGGTTATTGCTCTGTTGCTACCAAAAGAAATGTTAATTATGGAGGGACAGATGCTGTAAACTTAAAAAAAAAACCCCGACTCTCAAGGGGGAGTAAAACTATGTAGAATTACTGTAAAAAAAAAAAAAAAAACGGGTTGTGTTACTCAGATCAGTTACATTATATTTGGTCTGAATTAAATGTCAGTAAATGTTGAATCTGTCTTAGGCTCGCTAGTTTCCGGTCACCCCAACAAGTGGCAAGCTGTCCGAGCGACATGCAGACAAATCCTAGCCTACCTGAGACACACAGGCTTTGGCACAAAAGTAGATGTACCAAAACGCCGGCAAACTAGTCTGTGTCATTCATAGAAGTAATCTTCTATGGCTGCTGCCTGATTTGCAACAGTTTAAGGCCTGTCGGCATGAATAAAAAGGTTTCTGCAATAAGTAGAGCATTAAAAAACTATTCCCATTTTTAATAATGAATGATAAAAGTGCTTCTGTATAATGAAGAAGGAATGGATAAGGAGAACTAAAGAACAAGCGTGCAGGAAACCCATTGTGATATGGAAATATCCTGATTAGACAACACCTCATGAGACAGGTCAAAAGGTCCAGCATCTTTACTGTTTAACAGAACCAATTCTGGGTGGTTTGTGAAGGCTGTGGCTTTGGTGACTTTTAGAATTAAAATGGAATATTTGTGGTATAGAGGCCTTCACTCAACCTGCCCGTCAGCTTCTGTTCATTAAGAGCTCATGGGCTTTATGGCAATGGGACACTCGTCCCCCATGGCAGCCAATACGGAGACCTACAAGAGGCAAAGAAATCACAAAAAAAGTCTTTCAAAATAATGGTGAAATACTAGAACTTTTTTTTTTTTTTAAGTGGTGCATCTCAAAATCTATACGTCAGTTATCGATTGGAACCAGGTTCTCAACCTACCTTTTTTTCTTTTTTAGAAAGTCTGTAACACTTGTGTGTACATTATGTCAAATTGGAAGAAAGATTTATCAGTTGTATGTGTCCAGTTGGGGATGGTCCAAATTAAATATGTCTAACCGGGTGTCCCAAAAATAATTTTATCTCAAACAATTAGTGAAATAAAAGAAATGTATTAAGCAAAATGCAATAAAGTTAACCCTAAGAAGCTAAAAGTTGGAAGTTCAAAAGATGCTAATGTTTCCACTTTCCATGTCCTTTCCAGTGCCAAATTAAAATGTAATACAAAGGTAAATGTACATCAATAATAGTCGCTTGTAGTAATGAAAATGCACCTAAATGGTACTATTCGGTTGTTAAGTGGTGACGTAAGAAGTGCTGTTTCCGGGTCCAAGCCTCAACTCGCTTCACTTGAGAATACTACCTCAGCAGCCGTTTATGAGCACTGTTTATTCATATTAAACATTTAAGCTAAACGTTTTCAAACTTACGGTCTACACTAGTCTTCATGCTCACAGCGTCCCAAACACAAATAATGTTTATATTTATTTATTTATTTATATTTTCATTGTCTGGCTATCTGGGATTTCGGTATGGACTTAAAGGTTAGGATTATAATTTTTTTTTGGTAGTATTATAATCACATTGTGAGTGTACATTAGCACCTTTTGTTGCTTTCTCGTGGTATCTGATAGAGCTTTTGGACACGGAAGCGGTGACACGTGACATCAGACTTAAGCGGATATGTATGTTTTTATAAGGCAGACTTAAAATGGAAAACTCAATGTTATACAATTTGCTGCATTCATGCCATGTCATAATTAACACAACCCAAGAGGTTTTACTTGGAGCTGTTTATGTACTCTCACTCAGGAATTATGAGTTTCTATGGAAACACTTAACGATAAACAATTATTCCTGCATTATAAAGACATTAACAACATAAGAATTAAGTGGAAATATTACAAAACAACTGCTTGACTACATTTAATTCTGCTGAAAATGCTGTTTCGGCAAGACGTTTCAGCGTTTCAGATACTAAAAGTCTGAACTCCAAGAAAATTCAGAGTTTAACAGTTGTAAATCAGAGTTCTACAAGGATGTGAATGCTTTTTATAAGTCAGAAACTTGTAATTTTGGTGAATCCGACAAGGCATGAACGCACCTTAAGTAATGGGGGTCTATGATCATATAACAGTGAGGACACTTTACAAATTCAAGTAAGTTTGAAATAATGTAATGGGCTACAGACCAGAAATTCATCCCCAGATTCAAATTTGCTCTCTATTTCTTTGCCCAGCTCCCCATCAGGCAGCTTGAGGTCCTCACGCAAATCTCCATTATCCTTCAACAGGGAAAGGTAGCCATCGGTAATGCCAACCAACTATGCAAAAGGAAAGAGAAAAAAAAAAAGCCACATTATTTCAAAATACCACAGAATAGATCACATTTAGACATTTTCTGTGTAGTTCAAGCTCCTAAAGAGAAGAGAGTTTAATAATAAAACGACTACAAATGTCATACGTGAACATGACTGATGAACAATGATAAAAAAATTTTAAAAAGGCCTAAACATGATTATGTTCTGAACTTACTTGATAGTCCAGTCTCTTGATGTTAGGAACATCCATGTTGTGGGTGGAAGGACAGATATCTTCATTTTTCTTTCCAGTAAATATGTCAATTCCAACCAAGTGCACCTGAAAAGGAAATGAAGCCTCAGCATTTATGCATTTTAATGATCAAGTTACAGATTAAATAATAGGCAACGTATTATGAAATTTGGCCTTTAACCATAAGCCTTTGACAGCGAGTTTATTAACATGATACCTTGGCATGCCCATGCTTGCCAGTCTTGGAGGTAGACATCTCCACAATCTTGCAGGGACGCCCCTTTAGCACCACAAAGCCGTTCTTACGCAGAGCACTGCACTGCATGGGGAAGGTCAGGGAAGCCCCAGCATCTCCACTGGTGAAATCAGTATCAAGATCAGCCATGATGGGTTGAGTGTAGAGGATTCTGTGCACAGAAGAAAATGGTATTGACACATGGTATTAACATAGCAAGGTTCTTCACAGAACACAGGTACACGAAAAATTATGAAAAATCCTTATTTGCATGGTACTACCATGATGCTATACTCACAAATCCTTAGCAATACCATGATACATATACAAGAACATTACATTTTAGTAGTTTTAAAGGGATAGTACATATAGTGTATAGTAAAAATTAAAAGGTGTTATTTACTCAGCCTTACGTTGTTTCAAACCTGTATTACTTGCTTTCCTTACTGAAAATGTCTTATGTTTCAGTTTTGTTTTTTGGAACCAACAGTAACCAAAACTTCTATGTTCCACAGAAGAAAGTCATACAGGTTTGAATCGCCACGAGAGTGACTTTTTGCGTGAACCGTCCTTTATATGTATTAAAACATTGGTAGTTTGCTGAATTGAAAATTAAAGTGATTAATTTCTCTGGTAATCTTTATACAGTAGACTTAATTCAACAGAGAGCATGTAAAAGCGTATACAACTTTTGGCCTGGTTGGAGTGCGCTAATGGAGTAGACTGTAGTGTTGGAACGTAACTTAACTAGACTAACCATACGAACTCATTACCAATGTCGTAACTGTGAAACCTACGACTCATTAACTACTAACTACTACGACCTGGCTACCAAAAAACAAGCGTGTGAGGTTAAACTCCATAAATTTGCCGAATCTAATGCAGTCGGAGCAGTATGGGTGCTTGGGCTGGATGAACGACTCACGCAAATTTAACCGGAACTACTGAATTGACCGAATCATTTAAAGACAGTTTATGATCTCATAAACTGTATAAAACACGATTTTGATCGTGCACAAACACAAACTATGGCACATCGTTCGTAACGGAGTAAACAGAGAGGTTCGCATCTGAATCAAGAACTTTTGTCAGGCCGTTATGCTGCTCCGTCTAGCTTTGCATCAGCTTGACACACATGCAAAATAAAACAATTCCACACCCAGACGCTCTGATCACACAATCGACCGCTTGAGGACACCGTCTTCAATCGCCAAATCCTCTTTCCAGAGTTGTATCCACCCACTGTACTGTATACAGAGGATTCGTCTAGAAATGTTGCGATGCTGGAGCGGAGAGCATTGAAAACGCCAGTCATTCCCTTCCAACAAAAGACGGAGAGATCTGCGCATGCGCGTGAACCTTCACTTCAACGATATTCTCATGCACGAGGAGAAACTGTTTCAGCTGCGTAGTGCTCAAATTTAAGTAGCCTAGTCAAACAATTAGGAGATACAAAACAATTCACGAAATAGTACAAATGTAAAATGCAACTAAAAGAAAAACACAAACCATTATTTTGGTTTTGCCAACAAATATGCTATTGTAATTGATTAAATAAGCCTACACTTATTATTGAAAACACGTGGAAATTGCCTCGCCCTGATAGCCTCAGAAAACGTACCCTTGTCCTAAGAGCACACAGTTAAACATTTTGCTTATAATTAACCTTCGTTAGTTATGTATGCAAGAGTTGTATTGTATCTATCTATCTATCCTAGCGGAATGCTAATCATGTTATACTAACAACATGCTAGTAGCATGCTAATGATGCTAGCAACATGCTAGTAACATGTTAATCATGCTACCGACATGCTAGTAACTTGCTAATCATGCTAGAAAAATGTTAGTCACTTGCTAATCATGCTAGCAACATGCTAGTAGCATGCTATCTATCTATCATCTGACTATATATCTATCCTAACGACATGTTAATCATGTTAGAAACATACTAACATGCTAGTAATAATAGTTACTTGCTAATCATGCTAGCAACATGTTAGTAGCATGCTAATCATGCTAGAAACATGCTAGTAACATGCTAATCATGCTAGAAACATGCTAACGACGTGCTAGTAACTTGCTAATCATGCTAGCAACATGGTAGTTACTTGCTAATAATGCTAGCAACATGCTAATCATGCTTGCTAATAATGCTAACGACATGCTAGTCACTTGTTAATCATGCTAACAACATGCTAGTCACATGTCAATCATGCTAGTGACATGCTAGTCACTTGCTAATCATGCTAGAAACATGCTAGCGACATGCTATTAACTTCCTAATCATGGTAGCGACATGCTAGTCACTTGCTAATCATGCTAGAAACATGCTAGTCACTTGTTAATCATGTTAGCAACATGCTAGTAGCATGTTAATCATGCTAGCAACATGGTAGTAACATGCTAATCAGGCTAGAAACATGCTAGAGACATGCTAATAACTGGCTAATCATGCTACTGACATGCTAGTTACTTGCTAATAATGCTAGCAATATGCTAGTAGCATGCTAATCATGCTATAATATGCTAGCGACATGCTAGTAACATGCTAATCATGCTAGAAACATGTTAACGACATGCTAGTAACTTGCTAATCATGCTAGCAACATGGTAGTTACTTGCTAATAATGCTAGCAACATGCTAGTAAAATGCTAATCATGCTAGAAACATGCTAGTCACTTGTTAATCATGTTAGCAACATGCTAGTAGCATGTTAATCATGCTAGCAACTAGATTACTGCGATATATCACGGTAATAAATATGCACGATATTGCTGTCATGGGCACTTCTAAATACCGTGAATAATTATATATAACAAATTATTCAGAATTTTGAATGCATTTTAAGAATACTTTTCCCATAAACTGGTCAAAATGCACAACACCGCTGTATGCTGTGTGAAATATACCGTGATAAAAGCATTAGCAATTAATCGCAACATGAAAATTTGATACCGGCATATCCCTACTAGCAACATGGTAGTAACATGCTAATCAGGCTAGAACATGCTAGAGACATGTTAATAACTGGCTAATCATGCTAGTGACATGCTAGTCACTTGCTAGTCATGTTAACAACATGCTAGTTACTTGCTAATCATGTTAACAACATGCTAGTTACTTGTTAATCATGCTAGCAAAATGCTAGTAGCATGCTAATCATGTTTACAACATGCTAGTAACTTTGCTAATCATGCTAGCAACATGCTAGTTATTTGCTAATCATGCTAGCAACATGCTAATTATGCCAACAAAATGCCAGTAACAGGCCAATCATGTTAAAACATGCTAATCATGCTAGAAACATGTTATCAACATCTATCTAATCCAGGGCTGCCCAAACTCGGAGGGCCGGTGTCCTGCAGAGTTTAGCTCCAACTTGCCTCAACACACCTGCCTTTAAGTTTCTAGTATGCCGTAAGAGCTTGATTAGCTGGTTCAGGTGTGTTTAAAGGCAGGGTAAGCGATTTCTGGTAGCCAATGTTGATATTTGAAATCACCAAAACAAACACGGACACCCCTGATCTAATCTATCTAAATTTTCAAACTTCAGGCTTTTACAACTGCTTTAAACTTTCAGGCTAGGCTTTCTCAAGCCAACCTAAAGTTTGTCTTGACGAACCTTTTTTATCTAGTTTGATCTGTAGTATTAGCAACTACCAAAGTTCAGTTTACTGGAGAATGCATTGATGTCAACCTTCCACCTTTATCAACAGGGCTGTGCACAGGAGGGTGGCCCGGTGGCTAGAGCCACTGCCCCTCTGCCCTCCATCACCCCAGCTCATAGAGTTCTGTTCTGTTACCGCTCCGCTAAAGATCCACTGATTCCACTAATCCGCTCCGTGTTTTCCCGCCCGCAGCATCACTCACAATCTGTGTGCACGCTCTCTGGAGAGTGGAAACGGTTCTCGAAGCTCGTTGCATTAACAGGTAGATGCATTACAATCCACATTAGTCCGTGGTTGGTCAGATCTAATCCAAAATAGATAACACCAAATTTGCTGTTGTTGACACACTTTGTAGAAAAAAAAACAGTGCCTTCACAAAAAAGAAGACTGCTAAAAGGCAGTTCAACATTGCAAACATGAAGTTAAAGCTCCAGCAAGCCAGCAGGTCAATGTGACCATGGACCACAAAACCAGTCATAAGGGTCAATTTTTTTTAAATTCCATTGATGTATGTTTTTTTTAGGATAGGACAATATTTGGCCGAGATACACCTATTTGAAATCTGAGGGTGCAAAAAAATCTAAATATTGAGAAAATCGCATTTAAAGTTGTCCAAATGCATATTACTAATCAAAAATAAAGTTTTGATCATGGAACATGACCTTTACATCATATCCTAATGATCTTTGGCATAAAAGAAAAATCGATCATTTTGACCCATGCATACAATGTTTTATTGGCTATTGCTACAAATATACCTATGCTACTTTTGACTGGTTTCGTGGTCCAGGGTCACATATAGATATATATATTTAGCAGTTTGTCACACTTTAATTTTTGGAATTAAGTACATTTCACATTATAATCACTTGTCTTAGTTGATACTATCATATGTATAGGCTAATATTTAATTAAAACCATATTAATAGTAGGCCTATAAATAGTAAAAAATGTATGTATGTTCAAAATGAGTTGTTTATATAATATAGATTTATGCTCCTGAACATAGCAAAAGTGTCCCTCGTGGGTCAACATGACCCGAAGGCCAAAAATGACAATTTATTTTGGTCCAGAAAGCTTATATTGGTCCATTTTTATTATTTTTTCCCCTAATTTTTTTATGTAGGTTTTTTTTATTTTATTCACATTAAATTCTGGATATTTTTATGAAAATGAGCATATTTTTGTACATTTTTTCACCAAAAAAAAACAAAGAAAGACACAATTTCTGCATATTTATACTTTAAACATGATGATCTATCAGGACCTAGGTCACTGGGTGTCTCTGATGCCATCTGGTGGGGAAAAAGGACATAAAATTGCATTTTATGATTACAGCCACTAGAGGAGGCCCCATAGAATCCTAGGTGAACCTGATTTCATCAAGTACAACATGTTCCTGGCTCAACATTCCAATCAACCAATCAGAATTGAGGGATACATTTTCAAGAAATGTCAGTTTTAGGCTTACAATCAGGGTTGGATGCTTCAACACCCTTGTTATTCACCTATCATTTCCCTCTGATTTTAGGAATAAGGCATTTCAACATTGCAAACATGAAGTTAAAGCTCCAGCAAGCCAGCAGGTCAATGTGACCATGGACCACAAAACCAGTCATAAGGGTCAATTTTTTTTAAATTCCATTGATGTATGTTTTTTTTAGGATAGGACAATATTTGGCCGAGATACACCTATTTGAAATCTGAGGGTGCAAAAAAATCTAAATATTGAGAAAATCGCATTTAAAGTTGTCCAAATGCATATTACTAATCAAAAATAAAGTTTTGATCATGGAACATGACCTTTACATCATATCCTAATGATCTTTGGCATAAAAGAAAAATCGATCATTTTGACCCATGCATACAATGTTTTATTGGCTATTGCTACAAATATACCTATGCTACTTTTGACTGGTTTCGTGGTCCAGGGTCACATATAGATATATATATTTAGCAGTTTGTCACACTTTAATTTTTGGAATTAAGTACATTTCACATTATAATCACTTGTCTTAGTTGATACTATCATATGTATAGGCTAATATTTAATTAAAACCATATTAATAGTAGGCCTATAAATAGTAAAAAATGTATGTATGTTCAAAATGAGTTGTTTATATAATATAGATTTATGCTCCTGAACATAGCAAAAGTGTCCCTCGTGGGTCAACATGACCCGAAGGCCAAAAATGACAATTTATTTTGGTCCAGAAAGCTTATATTGGTCCATTTTTATTATTTTTTCCCCTAATTTTTTTATGTAGGTTTTTTTTATTTTATTCACATTAAATTCTGGATATTTTTATGAAAATGAGCATATTTTTGTACATTTTTTCACCAAAAAAAAACAAAGAAAGACACAATTTCTGCATATTTATACTTTAAACATGATGATCTATCAGGACCTAGGTCACTGGGTGTCTCTGATGCCATCTGGTGGGGAAAAAGGACATAAAATTGCATTTTATGATTACAGCCACTAGAGGAGGCCCCATAGAATCCTAGGTGAACCTGATTTCATCAAGTACAACATGTTCCTGGCTCAACATTCCAATCAACCAATCAGAATTGAGGGATACATTTTCAAGAAATGTCAGTTTTAGGCTTACAATCAGGGTTGGATGCTTCAACACCCTTGTTATTCACCTATCATTTCCCTCTGATTTTAGGAATAAATTATGGGTAGGGTTAGGTTTAGGGGAAGGGATTGGGTTAGGTCTATATTTTTGGATAGTAGTGAATAGTAGAAAAGTGAAGTAGTGATAGTAGAAAATTCACTTTAATTTTTTTTTTTTCATGTATTCCCGGTTCAAGTGTGACAAAAGTCACAGTCTCATACCATAACGATCAACGCTCGCTTTAAAAAAAAAAATCTTTAAAAATGAGTTTTGGGTCAAAATGACCCAAAGGACGGATGAGGGTTAAATGTCTAATATTTATACTTCCACTGAAGATGAGGAAGAAGCAGGCTCAGAGAGTGAGGAAGAGCCCACTGAGCATCAGCTAAATCAGACAGGTACAGGTAAGACTGGCTGACAACACAGGAATATGCTAGAGTGTGATAAAAAAAGTAAGATAGACATTAAATTATTTGAATGAACGAGTAATTACATTACAACAACATAAACTGAATTAGCACTAAGCCTAACAATTGTATTTACAATATGATTGTAAAAGGTTTGTTATTCATTCTCTATATTAAGATGAAACTGCCCAAGAGTCAACTCAACAAAGTAAAAGTGAAGGTCTTGGAACCGAGCCACAGACAGAAAATGTTCAGATTGAGAAAGAAAGGCAATACAATGAGCCAAAGAGGGAAGAGACCGATTTTTTTTGGTTTGGGCCACTGCTCCTCAAAATGTCTGTGCACAGCCCTGTTTATCAACAATGATATATGTTTCTTGAGAACCCAATCACCATATTAGAATGATTCATTTCTGAAGCATCATGTGACAATGAAAAGTTATTTTAAATAATAATATTGAACAATATTAAAGTTATACTTCATGGCAGTTTGATGAGTGTCAATGTACCTGGAAAGTTATTGCAAAGATGCTGTGTACATTACTTACTGTACATTTACCATTCACAATTTTGGAGTTGGTAGATGGTAGGATTGTTTAATGTTTTTGAAAGAAGTCTCTTGTGCTTACTAAGGCTACATTTATTTGTTAAAAAAAATATATTAATGTAAGAATGACAAAAACAACACACAGCAAAAAGAGTTTCAGCACCATGGTGTTTTCAAAGGCCTTCCTATGTACTGTATCAACCATCAACCTACTACTGTAGCTGCAATAAAGAAGGCCCTAACTGTTATTTCCTAACAGTCCTATATCCAGCAAAGCAAATCATTGCTATGGAAGTTTGCTATTGGAATGATTTACTTCAAAATATGGACAATTTTATAATGGCAAAATTACACAAATGTAATACCACCAATGTAACTCTTGAATAAAATGTAAGAATATTATTATTTATGCACTAACAAACTGTAGGTGATGTTTTTTCATAGGTTAATCTTCTTTCAGGTGATTGTTTGAGTTGTATGACAAAACCAAATTTCTCTATATTAAACTAAAAGGACAAAACACATGAATAAAAAATACAAAAAATACACTTAAAATATTTTATAATGCCTTTAAAATATATTTTACAGATATAACATTGGGAATATAAAAATAATATACAATCATGTAAGTCTCAACATCGGTTGCAACAAAGCCAGTGCATGTCTATATTGTGCACCATCTTTCCCGATTATGCTGTTGTGTTTAGTTCATCTCTTTACCTGCTCCAAGACCAATTATTTCCTGTCAAATGACGAGCTAAGTCATTGAGCTCTCGATGTGAAGCTCTGTGGAATATACAGCAGATCAGTTCTGTCATAACAGGTGAGTTCTGTGACAGCAGTAACATCATTCATTCCAGTTTCCAGAAGATAACGGCCCCTTTCAGGCCTCTGTAGAGCTCTTGAGCTGCACCATCTCAGCTTCTTCTTGAGGTTTGGAAGGGGGCGCTCCACGTTTGCGATGGAAAACAGCTGCTATCTCCTCAAAAGTCTTCCCTTTTGTTTCAGGTACACGCAAGTAGATAAAAACAGTGAAACCGAATAGGAGTACTGCAAAAACGATGAAGACAGCTCCCGCAAAGACCCTAAGGACCAAAGAAGAGTCATAAGACCTTATGTAGGTGATGGCATGTAAAGATACTGCACAATATTAAAGGTTCAGGGAACTCAATTTACCTCTAAATAAGGGAAAAACATGCCAATGATGAAATTACATGTCCAGTTGCAACACCCAGCTAATGCGATGGCTGCTGGCCGTGGCCCCTGACTGAAGATCTCTGCCACAATGAGCCATGGGATTGGTCCAGGCCCAATCTCAAAGAACAGGAATATGGCTGCCATGCTGAGGTAGCTCATCCACGAGTAAATGTCCTGAGAAACAGAATAAAAAGTGAGACATTAAACAACCACAGACCTACTCAAGATTTCTTCATTACTGTTAATTTTTTGTTGTCTTATATATATATATATAAAAAGAAATGCAGATCATACCTGAAAAGCCAGGCCCACTGTCATGGCCACAGCACAGCAGCACATTCCTCCCAATCCAACAATAGTGAGAGTCCGTCTGCCCGCTCTGTCCACCAAGATCACCTGTAAAAAACACATGAATGAACAGGACTGTTCAAGAATTATCTACAGTTGCCAGTATGCTGAAAGATGTTTTGAAGGTGGAATTGAATTAATTTTTAAAATACACTGACATCTAGTGGCCTTGAACTGCTAAACACACCATTTAAATTGGGACACAGTTTTACCATTGAAATCACTTGGGAAAAATGTCCCAATTAACCCGAATTCACTGTAAATATAGAAATATTTAGCTGAACAATTTTATTATTATTAATGCTTTTTTCTAACAGTTTGGTGGACATTTGTATATTCATCCATATATGTATTGTATTCCATTTTTTATTGAAAATTATTTATTAATAACTATTTTATTATTATTATAATATTGTGTATTTTATTTTATTTATTTTTTAGCATTGTCATGTCACCACCAGACTTTTGGGTTGCCCCATCACAAAAATCCCAATTCAGCTCCTGGTTACCAAAATAAAATGAACAGTATCTGGCTGCATAAGTGATCACAATACCTTTGTGTGGTGGCTTTTAATGTATTTTTATTAAGCTGTTTTTACCTGTCTGCAGTCTTCATCTCACGTGAGTTCACATTTAAACCATATTTTTCTCAATTACTTCATTTTAAGTTTATCAAATTATTCATTTCTTTAAAGCTAAAACATACTTGAGTAAAAATCAGAAAATGACTTTGCTCTTAGGCTAGCCTAAAGTATTGCGCTTTCATGCACCAGATTCATCAAAACTTGTTCTGAATGGATTATTTGATTTAGAGTAGCTCTTGACTCATTACTCAAAACTGTTTTCAATTGCAGGCTGCCCTTGAACTAGCAGACATAAACACTGCAAAGTCCCTGATAACATATGGCTGTTCTCCAGCTCTGTGAGGCTTCAGCCACCTCTCCAGATCTATGTAGCAGTAATTATAACTTCATTTGTTCGCAAGATTCAAGGTGAGATGTCTCACTGGGTCATATATGTTAAATATGGGCATGATTGATAACGTCAGCACAAGTTTTTATAAATCTAACCTAAATAAGTGACACATTTTGATCATAGTGCTAATGCAAGCTGCTCTGCCTTAGCTGCAATCTGTTGTCTAAAGAAACATGCTCTCAAATGAGTTGGAATATCTACAATATCAGTCTCGAAATATTGTCAAAAAGCATTAAGGGAAAGTAAAACCCGAGAGGCAACAGAACTCTGCGGTTTCTACGAGACGAGAGCCTGTTCCTCAGCAGCCAGTGTTTGCCTTTAAATTAGTGTCTGTTTACCGACACAAGGGTGAAAATGATGTTTATAACTCCCACTCCAACAGTGGCATACACAGGCTGACCGACCCCCGCAGACTGGAAGATCGAAGTAGAGTAATAAAAGATCTAGAAAAAAACAACAAAGAAAAGATCAAATATATTATGATGTTGTCTAATAGTAATGGGGTCCATAAAATGTCACTCGAAATGTTTTTTTCAATATAATGGGAGCATAAAGGCAGATTGAGCGTACAGCGTTGATCCCAGAGAACTGCTGGGATAAATGCATCATCAGGGCCACAAAGAGCTGCTGGCGGTACACAGAGGAACGGAGCAGCCGCAGGATGGACATTTGCGCCTCCTTCATGCCCTTCTCTTTCTCTGCCTGCATCTCTGCTATGTCCTTTGAGGTGTCGTAATCTCCCTTCAGCCTTTTCAGACCTGCCAGAAAGAAGAACTGGGAATCATTATGTTGTTGAGGAAATTCAGAATGTTCATCAATTAAACAAAGTTTTCACAATTGCTCTAGTCTAAGAGACTAGAGTGATTTTTAGAACATTCTGAATTTCAACCACAACTATAACCGTGATGACAAAGAGGAACCATATTCTTATAATCACTTTTAGAACATTTTTTTTTCCTTTGGGTGAACGATAAAAACATTGACAGCCAATCAAAATACTTTCAACTTTAAAGTCCGTTGGTGTGGACGCTAATATCGTTATAGTTTTTGTTCTTGGCTAATTCATACAACCTCACTCATACGAATTTGTATGGTTTGTGAAAAATTGTACGTATTTTACGAGGTGGCAAATTTGTAGGAATTCATACGAATAAGCCAACCCCTCAGTGAAATCGGACAAAATAGTACAAGTGAGGTTGTACGAATACGCACCTTGTAAAATACATACAAATTCGTCATGAGAGAAAAAAAAAAGAGAATAAGGTCCTAATGTTTAAAAAAATTGTCATAATGTTACAGAAATAAAGTTATTTTACAAGAATACAGTTGTAGTGTTACAAAAATAAATGTATAATGTTACCAAAATAATGTCAATGTTGCAAGAATAAAATTGTGAAGTTACAAAAATAAGGTTAATGTAAAAAATGACAAAAAATTAAGTCACATTGTTTTGTAAATTAAGTCAATGTTATGAGAATAAAGTCATAATGTTACAAGAACAAAGGCATAAAGTTTGGAGAATAAAGTTGTAATGTTTCAAGTATAATATCTTCAATTTAAGAGATAAAAAACATAATATAGCCTTATAGAATTTTGAGGGTAAAATAAATAGTAATTAGCTTCATCAATGCAGAAAATGTATGTGGAGTATTTAGATTGGCTAGCATGTGTTAGTATTTACTAACAAAGAAATTCTTTTGGCAAATCATCTCAGAGTTATCATTAGAATCCAGCAGTGAACCTGAAGGAAATTGAATTTATTAAGGAGAAAGAACCAGACGGACATTCAGAAAATTGCTTGTTTTGTGCAATCTGTAATGGCAGCCAGCTCCATTTCACTTTGATGCTACTTTCCTTGTCATACTGACTTGAATCTCACAAAATGTTATTCTTGTAGTTTTGACTTTATTCTTAAAATATTAGTACTTCAGTGTCATAATGTTGTGACTTTATTCTCATAAACGGCCTATTATCAATGCATGTTGTCCAAGAGTAGTGAGTGAGAAGGCTTTGGGCACATACTCTTGCATGCTTCTTCCACTTTGCCTTGTTTGATGTAGAGGAATCGAGGACTTTCTGGACACACAAGCAGCAGCAGACTCTGCAGGATGGCAGGAGCTCCAGAAAGACCCAGCAACACATGCCACATGTCATCATTTCCCAGCAGGAAATCCAGACCGATGACCTGCGGATAACAAGGACACCTGCACACATCTTACAGGTTCTAATAAGAACTGAAAAAGAGTTACTAAAAAGAATCAAACAATTTGAAAGAACAATAAAGGCTTCATTTTTTTGAAACTGATAAAGAGAGTAGTGGCTTAGACCTCATTAGCATCTTATTTAAAATACATCACTATTTTTTCAGTTCAATTCAAAAAAACTTTATTAATCCCAGAGGGAAATTGCTTTCCATGTTACAATTGCTCTCAAGAAAGAAAGAAAGAAAAAAGATAATAAAACAAATAAATATATACCTATATATCAATAAAATTAAAAATGAATAAGTAAAACATACAAATAATAATATAAAACTATACCAGTGAAAATGGTAGTTTAGATCAAATATGAAATTAATTAAAGTGGAATGGAATGACAAATGTGGAATATAATAAGTCCAGTATGGTAATGGTAATTAAGTACAGTAGTTATATAGTATGCATTGCACACTAATCTTAGTATTAATAAATAGGCAGTAATAATAATAATAAATTGCATTGCACAAGAAAAGTCCGTTATTGCATATGAAATGAACATGTATTGCACATGCATTACTCAAAAATGTCCCAGCACTTATAGAGAGGAGTTGTACAGCCTGATGGCCTGATTTTTATCACAGTTGCTTCAGCTGATTGTAAAACAGATTTTCCATGGACTATCATGTATGGTCATGTTCTTTTATTAAATAAAATTAAATATTCAGTTAAAGGGATAGTTCACCCAAAAATGAAAATTCTGTCATTAATTACTCATCCTCATGTCGTTTCAAACCCGTAAGCAGCTATGAGGCCACCGAGGTGGTAAATGTTTCATGTTTAAAAATAAAACATGTTCTTTGAATGACTAATTTTCTGTTAAACTCCTCATGCTTGCATGACATTAATTCAGTTTAGGCCGTTTGCAAGAATGTTCCCTGTTATGAAAATGATCGCTGCGAAACGCTGGCGGAGTGAAAGAGGCTTGAGAGAGTTGTGAGTGAGGGCGCGGGCGCAGCCTCCGTATTGCCAGATCCAGCTATTATAAGCGTTTTTGGACTCATCTTTTCCACTTAATTTAACACTTTAGAAAGTTAATAAAATAGGAAGTTTCAGTTTAGAATCAGCGATATCTTTATCTTATCTGCAAAAGATTGGAAATAATTTCGGTTTATTTTTATTTATTTTTAGTATTTTGTTTGTTTTAGTATCAATATATGGCAACACTGCATCGTCGGCACTTAAACTGAATGCAACCAAAAAAGCCCATGGACAGGTTTTTGCTGACAGGATACTACATTCGGTAAGGGAAACGCGAAAATTATCATGATATTATCTGTCATAAACGTTAGCTGTCAAAAACAGTAGCATTTAACACTAGTACACACAGAGCTGTAGAACAAGTAGGTTACAGAATGAAATGAAATACGCAAAAACTAGCCATGAAGAAGTGTATGCCATGTCATTCAGTATAGTTACATTTTCACAAATTATGCTATAAACTCATAAGAGCCCTAGACAAAGTTATTGTAGTTATGTAATGTTTCAATAAACAACTGATAAAATTATCCACCCTTAAATATAGTAAAGTATTAACAAATTTTGATGCAATAAATAGGGTATGATTTAAAAATAATCATCCCTCCAAAACAGAGAAAACATCTTTCACAAACATCTACATGTCTGTCTCCTTTAAAGTGTTTATAGTGTATATAACGAGTTGTAGGCCTATTTGTAGGGGTTATTATAACACAATTCTTTAACACCAACCAACTGACATCAGGTATTCAACAGTAATTTTACAAAGCTACGAGAATAATTTTTGTGCACAAAAGAAAAAAATAACGACTTTATTCAACAATTGGTCTCCTCCGCATCACCCTGGTGCCATTTTGGAGAGTATCAGCTGGATGTAAACAGCGTATCCTGGTCTGTGTCAGCTGCATCATGCCGGATCTGTTTCCTACGTTGTTGTGATTTGATCTGAATGTAAACAGCGTATCCGTGTGACGCAGCTGACACAGAACAGCATATGCTGTTTACGTCCAGCGGATATTCTCCAAAATGGTGCTACAAGGTGACGCGGAGGAGACCAATTGTTGAATAAAGTCGTTTTTTTTTTCTTTTGCGCACAAAAATTATTCTCGTAGCTTCGTAAAATTACGGTTGAACCCCTGATGTCACATGGATTATTTTACAGATCTCCTTGCTACGTTTCTGGACTTGGGAACATTTCAGTTGTATTGCTGTCTATGGGAGAGTCAGACAGCTCTCAGATTCCATCAAAAATATCTTAATTTGTGTTCCGAAGATGAACGAAAGTCTTACAGGTTTGAAACGACATGAGGGTGAGTAATTAATGACAGAATTCTCATTTTTGGGTGAACTAACCCTTTAATATTCAGCTCCCACTAAATTTTTACCCTTATTGTGGATTAGATGTATTATAAAAGTGGCACTCACTTGACTAATAAGGATGCCAATTACAATAGCCAGCTGGTGAAGTGCTCCCATAGCACCTCTGTACTTCACTGGAGAAATCTCCCCAATGTACAGCGGCACCAGGCCAGACGACAGACCTACAACATGTGTGATATATGAACCAGTGCGCAGACAAAACATATTGCAACAGCATACACAAAACATATAACAGTGCAATGTAATAAAACTAATTTAAGTAAATTACTTACATACAGTATATGTGATATATATATATATATTATGTATTCATTACATCTGTAGTGGACGAAAAGTAATTTGTCTTTATGAGTGAACCATGAATCATTCACTCAACCAATTTGTTTCAAATAATGATTCCTTTAGGAATGAAGCAAATGGCTGCCTTTATGAGCGAGTCATTGAATAATTCGCTCAACTGATTCGATCAGGAAACACTGCTTCTGAATGCTGCTCGGAGACACCGCTGCATCTACTTTCGTTGTAGTCATGAGAAAATTGGATCATTTTATTTGATCTTTGAACCTTGTTTGGCACAATGAACTACTATTATTTGAGTCAATTTCAATTTGGTTCAGTTTGAGCTTAAATTAGTTGAATTCAAATGTTATACATTTTCAAAATCCCTGAACATGTCCACATGTGAACATGTGAATTGGGAAAACATGCAAAGACAAACGATGAGAAACAGAAATTGTGAGTTCCTAATGTGTCTTCAGGTTCAAATCTTCCATTCCTTTGGTTAGTTGACAGACACACAAATTAATGAATTGCTCATGAACATTACTATTCCATTTGTGGAGCAAAAAAATAACTGGCAATGTTGTATCTAAAATGTGAGTTATTTATTAATTATCACTTTCTGAGATGCTGCTTTTGAATTTTTACATTACTAGAGTAAGGTTATTATTATAATGAAAAAAAATAACTTTTTTTTTTTTCTATCTTTTGCACTCTTGTTGTTTTTTTGTTTTTTTTTTAAATAAAAGCCTTGCCGTGCTTTTCTCTCAAGATTCCATGAAAATAGAGGCACGGTTCTGTCTTACCACAGTACAGTCCCATGATAGCACATCCTGCTATCACCATGAGGTAAGGTGTGCCCAACTTAGACAGACCCATTAACAGCCCAGCTGTTACAGCCAGGACATTTATATACAGCATACCTTTGATCCTGTAAATACATTTTATACAGACAGGACCAAAAATATGAGTCACATTCCACTGAATCTGACCATATAAAACTTTATTCTTTCAAGATAAAGGAAGCTAAAACTATTTCTTGCAATTAACATCCTTATGCTGTTTCCTTTTTATCTTATCACAGATAATAATTCACAAGTTCACAAATACTCCACCTTCCACGGAAGTCGCTAACAAAGCTCACTAGAAAGGAGGACACCATGCCTCCGATGGCGAAGATGGCCACAGACAAGGACCAGTACATGACCACAGAAGCATCAGTCGGTTCTTCATGTTCTGTGGCGTTTCCTCCTCCTCTGCGAGCTAGTTCTTCATTATAGACCCCCAGAGATCTTGCATAGTGCCTCTCAATGACCTACAACACAAATGGCATAATGCCATGACAAATTCCTTCCCAATAATGATAATGAACAATAGTCCTTTCTCTTGAAGATATAATCTCAAAGAGATAACTCCATATCACGCTGGCTCTGAATGCAGCTAGGAGAGTGAAGGCTGTAATGATGGTGTGATGACTGACCTTCTGTGGGGCGTTGATGACGCCCAGGCTGTATCCCATCTGCAGAGAGCCAAGCGCAGCTGTGAACACTGCCAGAGCGAGTGTGCCTGTTAACTGCTGTGAGACAGGAAAACACAACGGCTCTTAAAAAGGTCTTCATTTTGACCTTCCACAAAAAAAAAGGTCTTAAATCTGTGCATAAAGTCGTAAAATCATGTCATTAAATGTTTCAAGTTCTCTTTTGGTTTCCAATATAAGTATCTAAAACATCCTTAAATCAATATAAATTTAAATGCAAACTGAATGTATGAAGTCTTGTTTTTGTTTTTGAAATTGAACAAAATTAAGTGAGTTTTGCTTAAGAACAAACATCTGTCAATGCAATATAAAAACCTGTTTTCCATTTGAATTAAGTTGCTTTTTCTAAACCCCTTCGGCAGATATTTGTTCTTGTTTTAAGCATAAATTCACTTAATTTTGCACTTAAAATGCATCTTGATTTAAGAATATTTGGTAACACTTTAGTATAGGGACCAATTCTCACTATTAACTAGTTGCTTATTGGCATGCCTATTATTGCATATTGGCTGTTTGTTAGTACTTATAAAGAATAGAAATATTCTGCATCCCTACTCCTACCCAATACCTAAACTTAACAACTACCTTACCATTAATAAGCAGCAAATTAGGAGTTTGAGGCAGAAGTCATAGTTAATGGTTTGTTAATAGCAAGAAATTGACCTTAAAATAAAGTGTGGCCAAATATTTACACATTTTGAATAAAATAAAAAAAAACCCTGATACGTTGGAAATTTTTAAACTTTAGTAAGCAGATATTTTCATTTAGAGAACATATTGACATTTTCTTCCATTTAGTTTATTCCTTACATTTTCTTGACTTGGTACTAAAAACCAATTAAAAAGTCTTAAATTTACCTTCATAAAACCTGTAAAAAACTGTCAACATAAAAGTTCATTTACAGTATCAGTAGCATTTCCTCTTGATCAATTCAGAATGTGCCAATAGAAATGAATACAAACAAAACAATCTGCAAAACTTACAACACTCAGTTACATGTTTTCCTTTTAATTATATAATTTATAGTTAAGGTCAGAACTTTTTTTATAAAAAGGTCTTGCACTGAAATAACGTTTGAACTCAAAAAATAAAGTATACATTTTAATTCAAATATGCTCTTTAAATTAAACAATATTTGTGTTAAATGAGTAATAAAACATGTATTCTCTGTTTGAACAAACATTTGATTCAAGAACAGTGAACATGATTAGATATAGCTGGATTAACTCTCTTTAATTGAAATGATGCAACTACAAAATGAACGTTATAAAATATCTGAAATAGAATTAAATGTATTTTGTGCAGTCCAGTACATGAGTAATAATACCTCAGTAAACAGAACTAAAGCCCTTGATGGTCGGAAAATCTCCAGTAATACTAATTTAGGAGTGTGCATAACACATTACGTTACTAGAATTATCTACTATAGTAACAACAATAACAATGCACAATTACATACACATATGCATAGTTTACTAAGTACTTGCGTAAATATGCAGTTATGTAAACAAACAGAATGGACAGCTCCTTTTAGACATCTTTAACAGTTGCATTTCTTAATACTATTAAAATAGTTTTTCATACACATAATAAAAGTATCTGCATTCTGGTCATTTTGGTTAATCATGTGTCAATTAAATGGATGTTTATTTTTTCAAATCACTGTAACACTAATAGTAAACTCATAATCACAGCATGAATAACACCTGCATTCACTATTCTGCCTGTCATATAATCTCTGCTCAAAAAAACCAAAAAACATTTAGATTCACCATGCAAAGCTAAGAGACAGTCGTATCAATATTATCAGCATTATCAACCTGTTACTTATCATTTAGATGCAAATCAAATGGCATTTTCATTATCCATATGAATTCATAAAGAAGGATTAAATGAATTTACCTTCTCCATTTTGCATGAAGTGTCAGCAAAAGCCGCTCTAGGTCGTTAATAGTGGCTCCAAGGTTCTCGGCTGCTTTCCCAATACTCAGTAAATGATCAATCCTGTCACTGCAGGATCATGATGCACACGTGTGCTGTGCTAGACCTTCTGCCCTGATCCACTAATGATGTCCATGTATCACCGCTGTTTTATGTGCTGCTTCTTCCCACTGAATACCAGACTATTGTTTCAGTTTTTCATGTGGTCAAAATGATTGACATGACTTTTTATATCATTTTAAGGTACACTCTAAAAAATGCTGGGTTGTTTCAACCCAACTTTGGGTCAAATATGGACTAACCCAACTTTTGGGTTAAAAATGTAATGTAAAAATTTAACCCAACAGTTGGGTTAGTCCATATTTGACCCAAAGTTGGGTTGAAACAACCCAGCATTTTTTATTGTGTATAATAATACATGTTTATGATGCCAAATAAATGTCAGGGTCAGCATTGCTTTTTTTGATTGCCATAAAGTGGCTGGATAAGACGTTACGTGCTTGAGCAAGAAGAGTTAATGTATTACACCTATTAGAGCAAAGTTCTCAGTGCTCAGAGACACTGGTGCTTTCATGAGCTCTGGAAAAGATTCACTAGAGTGAGGGACACTAACACAAGCCAGAAAAGGTACTTATTTGTTTATTTTTTCTTATCATAAAAAAAGAAAAGAAAAGGAGGACATACTAGTGCTTCTATCACTGTAAAAGAAATTAAAATCTTGTTTACAGCTTCGACAATCATTAAAAACGTATTAAGACCGAAACATTAAGTAACCATTCTTGAGTGTCAAATAAAGTAGTTAATTAAAAGAGCTCAGTGAGGTTCTTCCCCAGCACTGGCCGAACACAGTGTTTCACACAGCATACATACATAAATCAGCAGGACATTATTGCTAAAAACCTCTCATTCCCTCACCATTAAAATATCTTCTTTTGCTATGTAAGAGATGTGAAAGAAATATAAATATCTATATAGTGTGCAAACATCAAGTGACTTTGAGAACATCTAAAGCATTGAACTGAAGACCCAGGCAAACATATAAAACAAAACAGAAGTAATAAACTGAAAAAAAAAAAAAAGATCTAATGAACAATACAAAAACAATACATTATGGTTAATATCTATTGACCTACTGTCGTAGTTCTGTACCAAAAAGTTTCAACATTTGTGATATTTTTGTCCAAGAGACTGAATTTTGAGTACAACATAATTGTCAGATGAAGACCCTTTTCCCTTTTTGGAATGTTTTGAGCGCCATTTGACTGATTAAACATTGTGACAAAATAAAAGTAAGAAGCTACAGCTTAATATAACAATGCTGAATCCTTCGAAATGTTGAGAAGCGAGACTTCCAGCCTACAAATGATGGCTGAAACAACAGTTATGGCGTAAGAACACAAGATGCAAAAATAGAAAATCAAAGTGCCTCTAAAGATTGATTTCACACAGGTTAATATGTGCTAGGCACTATAATGTAATCTAAATAAAGTCATCATCAATTCTCAATTGTCACTGAAATACAGGTGCTTTTATCTTTTATCCTTTTTCTTTCTATTTTTTCTTTTTTGTTGATCTCAGATATCATGTTGCTCTGACATACACATCACACAACATCTGATCCAGTGTCCACACGTGTAGCATGCAACCAGTGAGGAGGACCGTTTTCTTCCATCTAGTCTCATATGACTAGATTTCACTCAGTTAACTTTCGTGCTTTTGTTCCTTCATGTTCCAAACATTCCAAAAAAGGACCAGAGAAGGAATTCAAAGCATGGTATGCAACTTAAGGATGCGTTCATGATCTGTTCGGCTCCGTATTTCCAACCTCAAAGCTATAAAACAGTACTTTGGATAAATGTACAGTATATGGATCTTGTTGACAATATACAAATGAGCACCAGTGTTATTCTTTTCTTTTGAGCATTTTGTTCGCTTTTGAGAAATCGGACAAAAACGGGCATCACAGATATTTGTGAAACTGGCAGAAGTGTTCACCAATATTTGAAAGTGAAACATCAAGAGACTAAAGCTTGGTCTTAGCCTGAGTGCTTGCTAATGTTATCCCCACATTTGTTCTCTTTTAAATATTGTCCAATTCTTTACAATCATGCAACTGACTAAAATTAATTGGAAAAGTCAATCAAAACCAAATGGGAAACCAGGGACGGGAACGTAAAGGGGAGGACCCTAAAAGAACAGGTTTTACCAGAGGCCACAAATAAGGTCTAAAACCAAGTTCAAGTTAATCGCTCCCCTCTTCTGGGAACTGCGTGCCACTGCAGGTGACGTCAGATACTGCGCCTCCATTAGCCGTGTGTAGAGAACAAGCGCTCGCTTCCTACGGGACAGACCCATGTCTCCAAGCTCACTCCTCAAGAGTCTCTAATATTTTAAAATCTTTTTCAGACCAAAGTATCAATGTGCCGTGCGCTCACAGATGCAATTCTGACAGGAAAAAGGCTCCACGGTGTTGGGTCTGCAGGAGCTTCACCAGTTCATCAAAGAGTTCCTGTTCAGTGTCATGAAGAACACTTGACTGCTACCGCCTGATCGGACCGAGGCGAAGAACACCTGCAGGGAAAAAAAAAAAAAAAAAGAGAAGAGAAAAATTTAAACTTGTCCAAAATGGTCTAAGCTAATTTAGATGAACAATGACATTGGTGGGGATGATCTACAAGATTATAAGTCTAACCTTGTCATTCCTCTCACAGAGGAATTTAAGTCTCTGAGCTCGCTTGTGCATGAAAACACCGTCCAGGTGGCCCGTTTCAACAGAGCGGATCTCAATGGCTTTCTCTCCCCAGCCCATGATCTGGTTGGAGTGGATATAAGCTGCAAAACAGAACATCTTGTTGAGTTCTCATGCATAGACCATCTTTATACCAAAAACAAAGCACAGTATCATAGTTTTCATTTCACTTTTGAAAATGACACTCCACTTCTAAAAATCCCTGTTGGCCAAGGTAATATCTGTGATATTTCGCTCATTTCTTGTGGACAAAAAAAAAATAAGAAATAGATTAATAATAAATTAAAAAGACACAAGTAGTTATTTATGCAGAATGTAAAAGTCACTTTTTTTTCCATATAATGACAGTGGTATATTTACTGAAATAATGACTTCTTAAAGGGATAGTTCACCCAAAATTGAAAATTCTGTCATTAATTACTCACCCTCATGTCGTTCCAAACCCATAAGACCTTAGTTCATCTTCGGAAAACAAATTAAGATATTTTTTGATGAATTCCGAGAGCTTTCTGACCCGGCATAGACAGTAACGCAACACGTTCAAGGCCCAGAAAGGTAATAAGGACACAAAGTGCACACAAAAAGTATTCTTGTAGCTTCATAAAATTAAAGTGCTCCTATTATGGATTTTTGAAAATTACCTTTCATGCAGTGTGTAACAGCTCTAAGTGAAAGAAAACATCCTGCAAAGTTTTAAATCTGAAAGTGCACCGTGTATAAAGTTATTGTCTCTCAAAAGAAAGAGTCGACTGAATCATTGAAGCGAGTCGTTTTTAAAACGAATCCCAAGCCATTTCATGTTGACCTCAACATGAATCATTAGCATATTGCCCGCCCACTTGTGGTTCTTTTCGCATTGGTCTGAATGAAAATGCAAATTCATTCTTTGCCACTAGGTGCCGCTTTTGGAGCGGTAAAAATAGCGGTGTCAACTGCGCTCACAAACGCTGCTTTATCAGGCATTACAGGCATGATGAAATGGAAATTAGACCAATCGGACCAATCACGCAGGTTAGCGTCACGCAAAGGAGGGGTTTGGAAAAATGAATCGTTGAGCGAATCATTTGGGAGTCGTTGAGCAAGTAAGGTAAAAATAAATGCATATTATAAGACAATGAAAGTGTTTTTTGAACTTGCATGCATGTCAACCTGTTGTTGGAGACTCCCAAAACCAAAATATGAACCTTTCTTTTCCCATAATAGGGGCACTTTAAGGTTGAACCACTGATGTCACATGGACTATTTTAACGATGTCCTTACTACCTTTCTGGGCCTTGAATGTGGTAGTTGCATTGCTGTCTATGCAGGGTCAGAAAGCTCTCAGATTTCATCAAAAATATCTTAATTTATGTTCCGTGATGAACGAAGGTCTTACGGGTTTGGAATGACATGAGGGTGAGTAATTAATTACAGAATTTTAATTTTTGGGTGAACTATCCCCATTAAACCTCAGTCTGTTCCTCCTCAGAATAATTGAGATGCAGCAAACAAGCCTTATTAAATGACTTATAGGATTTTTTTTATGCTTTTTTTTGGTCTTGATAGTTCCTGGTCCCCATCTACCTTAATTTTATTAAACAGAACAGCTTAGACATTCTGTTAAATATTATCGCTCAGCTCTATATAGAAAGTCAGATACATAAGCATATCCAACTTTATTCGCATACATTCAGTACACTCACATAAAGTGATATTTACTATATAGCAAATCTCAACTTCTTGATTTACATTCTAACAAAATGTAAACTATTATTAGCTCTAATTTGCTAAATGTGACTATAAGGGATGACGACATTAAACTATTATAAACATTAACATCATAATTTTCTGTAAAGCTACTTGGAAACAAATGTATATTGTAAAAAAATAAACACTAATGAAAATAATAATAAAATTGACTTGACTAAACATTTCCTTTGGTGTGGAAAGGAAGCAAGCAAGTTTGGCACAACATGAGTGCCATGAGTCAAATCTAGTATGGCGTATTTATTTGCTTACACAACTTGATTGTGTCTTGTTTTGAATGGGTAGATGCATCTTTTTGTATGATCTCTGAATGCCTTCCTTTTGACGTCTTTTCATAAGCCAGGCTGAAGTTTAGCAAGCATTGCATAAAAATCGCCCCAAAAAATGAATAATTCTGTACGCAATCACTACTAATAATCATAACAGCCTGCCAAACGCAAGGAGCTCTGCCCAAACACTCCCCCGTTGAGATTATTATATATGATAAAGCATGCCAAAAGCCCTAAATCCTCCAGCTAATGTGTTACTCAGACCAGCTCT
>NW_015540881.1:1841698-1866275 GCF_001515605.1 Sinocyclocheilus anshuiensis | reverse complement strand
ACACACAACCACATTCATACTTCTCAAAACACAGAAGTTGAAGCCAAGTTCGAATGCTTTTGAACTCTGGGTGAACTACTTTTTTCTCCTCCCACAAAGCAGAGAATGTGTGGCAGCCCTTTGTTGTTTTCATGCACTTCTGCTGGCCTCGCATCCCTCAAGCTCTACCCATGTGCTGGCAGCTAACACAAACAGACATTGCGGTAGAGGCCAATCGGAAATCAGTGCCACTGTGGAATCAGGCTAATATTAGTCAATACAGCAAAATATGCTGTTTTTGTAAGCATCCCCTAAAGATAAATATTTGATAACTAGAATAGAAGTCATTCTCTGGTCAGTATTTTCCTCTTGCACAGCTGGGAAGGGTATTGAAACACAGACTCACCAACAGAAGTGGGCATCTCTCCCCACTGCAAGACCACGTCCTTGGTGATTCTGCCGTAGGTGTTGACATAAACGCCCTCATCTTCATAACACAGCAGCATCTCCATGCCATCAGTCTTGGGAAGCACCACGATGGCATGAGGAGTCACACTGCTCTGGATCTAACAGAAAGAAGAAGGGGTGCTTAAGGAGACCATTAGATGACCACATATTCCATTTACATTTATTAATTCAAAGAATCATTGTTTACAAAAGGGAATCTATGGAATTATAGTATTTCTATTTAGGTAACACTTTAGCATAGGCACCAATTCTCACTGTTAACTAGTTGCTTATTAGCATCCCTATTATTAACATATTGGCTGTTTATTAGTGCTTATAAAGCACATATTCTGCATGACCATATTCTACATCCCTAATCCTACTGAATACCTAAACTTATCAACTACCTTACTAACTATTAATAAGCAGCAAATTGGGAGTCTTTAGAGGCAAAAGTCATAGTTAATGGTTTGTTAATAGTAAGAATTGGACCTTAAAATAAAGTGTGACTTGTTTTTCATACAAAAAGCTTATTAAATGCACTAATAATTGCATTTTGGCATCTATCTATCTATCTATCTATCTGAGACTCCAAGTAGGTTGCAGATTTGGAAAATGGTGGCACTTGAGACCGAAGGGTTTCTGATTTAATTCTTGGTTTAACACCTTCTTCACCTTAATTCTTAACGTCTTTATCAGTTAATATCTTTTCTTCTTAATGTTTTATTTTCAATGAGCATTTCTTGTCCAATTGTCACACCGTAATTTTGGAATTTCTATAGTATTGCATCCTTCTCATGGGCATTTAATATATTTTTGACTTTTCAGTGTGTTAAATCTTTTTTTTTTGCCCATTTTAACTGTAAAACCTGCTTAATTATGCACATCTGAATATACTGTAAGGTGGCTTTGCACTTACAGCCCGCCCTTGTTAACAACTATATATCACTTATACAAACTTTACAGTAGTTATTAAGACTGATGTGGTATGGAGTTTGTAAAATGTGCTTGGAAAAAAACACTCAAGTCAATATTCTGATATGTGTGTGTGTGTATATATATATATATATATATATATATGCACAGCCATTATCTGAACATAGTATGTGTAGTATAGGAACAGAAATTGAGCTTCTGCCTTCCTCAAAGCACCTGAAATCATCCTTACACTTTTCACACTTTCAAGTGCCGTGAAGGGAACATAACGTGTGGAGGCACATGTTTTTTCACTAAGATTAGACTACAACCCCCAAGAGCAACACTGCCAAGGGAACCCCTCAACCAATCAAGAGGATGTTGCTCATGAACGGCTCCCTTACCTAGAAGCACAACTAAATTGTGTTTTTACAGACCCCAAACCACAGCCTAGTACCACAGATTAAAACCAAAGGTCTGCACTGCTGCATTCCGATTTAATTTGTGGTTATAGAGGATTTGCATTGCAAATTTATTAGCAACAAAAATGGATCCAGCATTTCTATGAGGTTCATTTAAAAATGCATTACTTACATGTGATGGTATGTAGATGTCATAAGGGTTTCCAGAATCCACATCTATGACGTGAAAGCCCACACTAGAGCCATAGATGACCTTTAACCTCTGACCCTCTTCTACAGTCAGGTCCACCAGCTGAGGCCTGTGCTGCAGCTCTGTGAACGACTGCCAGAAACAAAAAGATACAGATACAGAAATGGATGCGGAGTCTAGGGAACTGGTTAAACAGGCAGTTAATGCATGCAAACCTTTAAGGCATTTTCTTTCATTGACAAATTATATTATTACATGTTAGTTAAATAGCAAGAAAGAAATACAGAGAGCATTTGAAAGATGAGGAAATATTGTTACACCATCATACCTTGAAAGCCATGAATTTATGGTACGGCTTGGGGGCCCATGCATAAATCTCCACAGAGCTCTTGAGTGCGATCACCAGGAATTTGATTCTCTCGTATTTCACTGAAAACAAAGTAAATCATGCTTTCAGTTACCTGCAGCTCACAGTGGCAGTTTGTCATATTCATACAAGGAAGCAGACCATCTCCCGCTGACATCTCCATGCTGTTTAGAGGAGAGCTGAATGCCAATCCTCTCGATTAGCCTCAGAGATCTCGATTAGCCTACTCAACCGCCTCCATCTTAACAGCTTTTGTCTAACAGGAAAGCCTTCATCTTTCAACCCCAATATCTTGGACTTTGCTTCATTCTGCACGCTCAGAAAAAGCAGCTAATATACTGTATATGCTGCTAATATTTATATTAATATGTAATCTTGCTAATAAAATAGAATATAAATAATACAAAGAAATGTATTCCATAAGGCTGCTACTATTTATTATATTCTTAATGTTGTTAATAAAATATAAATAATACAATAAAGTAACATTTGATGTTATTTTAATTTTGTTGATGATAATATGAAGTTACTGATATTTAGGAAAAAACAATACTGATAACTAAGAGAGAAAACTCATTGACTCAAACTCTATTAACCTCTATTCTTTATTACTGGATTTAACATTTTGAATACTTACTTTATGCCACAGCGTTAATGTAATTTATACTTAAATACAAGAGTTGTATTTGGATATTAGTTGCCACCATACAAGATGTTAGTATCCAACTTGATATTGAGGTACTGTGAAATTACACTGGCATTTATATCAATACTTTTGTGACAACTCTAGCAGAGATGGATGACTTACCAACTTTATAGTGAATACAGCCTTCCAGATCCCCAACAGTGATCCAGCCCTGTTTCTTCTCTACCTCCGGATCGTTGTGCAGTATCCTGTTTCTCAGCCATGACAAGTAGTAGACACGTAGCTTGTTTTTCTTCCCTGTAAACAAGGCTGACATGTTAATAAAAGACGACATGTATCCCCAAAAGACACAAAGAGCTGCCACCAGGCTTTGGTTCAACACTTTTTTTTTAGTGTATTAGTGGACTTAAGTTTCTGCAAATGTCAACTTTGATGCCCTTGTGTAGCTCTTTTTGTAGTGGGACAAACCTGATATGGTGACCAGGACATTTAGACCCTCTAGCACCTCCATCTGTTGGAAGCGCCGGCGAGTGATGAGGTTATACACCTTGCCCTGACCGCTGCGGTCCAGCAGCATTAGACCGTTCTCAGTGCCCACCAAGAGGTTCACACCTGAACACGAAACACCAGCCTCGTCAGAATTGGATTCTGACTCAAGAATGTATGAGAAGACGAATTAAAAACAAACAAAGCAGATATCAGAGAGAGGGTGATTTACCCCATAGAGCAGCACACAGTATCTCTGAGTTGAAGCGCTTCTTGTACTTGCGGATCTCTGGTGTGTCGCTGTGAGGTCTGATGTTGGTGGGGTTGACATTGACCACAGAGATCTTGCGAGCCTCGTTCAGTTTGGCCTGTTCCTGACGCAACAGCTCATTAGCAAACAAAGCTGCAGAGATGAGAAGACAAGAAAACACATTAAATTATACAAAAGAGGAAACATTTCATTCATAAAGGGATGTTTGGACAAGAACCAAACCCGGCAGGAATCATTCAGTGGCCTAGAATAAACCTATTCTAAAACCCATTTTATCCAAAATGACATATCTAAATTGCTTTCCATAAATGTTCTTCCTTTTAGTGTTGCAGACTGTGATAACGAGATGTGTTTGTTTGTGATTTGTATATTTACCGGCCGCTGAGCTCTCATCGTTGTCATCTGTGGGGGAGGTCTGATACACACGTGGGTCCACAAAAGGAGTGAAAGAAGCTTTCGAACCACCTCCATGCCCAAACTACAAAAATAACAAATGAACCATATCAGCTCCAGTAAAATGATTTAATAGCAGGCATTCAGAGAAAAGCAGTCTGGAGTTGGGGCTAAAAATACAACAGAAGCACAGTTCCTGCTGTTTAGATAATAGATGGTTCAGAAATTTCACTCACTTGTGAGTCAGTAAATAATGTCTGTGACAGAGTTATGAAAATATTAAGAGTCATTAGGATAGCAAAGTGCTTTCCTCACATTTTCAGACTCTTTAGTCTCATTTTAATTCTAGTTATAGTGAAGAGAGGAGAGCAAATTAAAGGGAGAGGAGGGTAGGACAAGATTGGGATATTTCAAATTCAAATACATATCAGATATGTATCCCTCTTAAATGTTATCTACCTCATCCATAGAGTCCAGGTCCTGGGAATTGAGGCCTGTTGGAGTTCCTGATGGGGAGTGGCTTTGCTGCACCAGGTCTGGTAGGTTTCCGTGGCCTGCGAAACCATTGCTCTCGCCGTGGCCCAAGCGTTGCCTCTCATTGGCCTATAGAGAACATCAAACGTAAGTCAAAAATGTGTGAAACATTTGAGAAGTCAGAGATAATAAGTATTTTTTGGAGCTAAATAATATCTAATGTGGCTGGCATTGGCGTCTCACCTCTCTCATTCTTAGGGTGCCATCCTTAGACTCATCGTTGCAGGAGTCACCGAAGGACTCATCACGGCTGCTTGTGAAAGACTCATTATTTCCCTGAACAGAGGGCCTGAGGGAGACCAATACAGGAAACTTAGGCTTAAATTCTACAGAATCACATTAAAACAGAATCTTATTTCTGTGTTCATTTTATTAGTAGGATAAAGGGTGGAGAAGGGGATTAAAACAGTTGCAAGCCAGACTTGAACATGAACTGTCCCCATAAGCACCCTGACTCAACCTGTAAGAGTATGTGCCCTGATTGCTAAGGCACAGCTCTGACATAAGTTATTTTGAGGAACAAGAGAGAACTAAAGGTTTACGCTTACATGATCCTGGGGATGTCACTGACTGACACCGTGCCATCATGCCCCACAGTACCATCCTCATCCTCGCTGCTATCAGAGTCCTCACTGGAGGAGGAGTAGTCGGTCAGTTTAAGGGGCGGCCGGTTGATCTCATCTATTCGCAACTCCCTCAGTTCTTTAGCCAGGGCAGTCAGATCCTGAAAGAAAGAGAGACATAATCATATAACTAGTAACACTGCTATCTTCAGTAGCTCAGTTGCTGCTAGTGACAATAGCTCAATGTTACATTACTGTTATTTTTCCTCAAACCATCAGGATTCGCTAAAATGAATTGGATTAAAAGAATGTAACACTAGTCAGCACCAATAGCCTCATGGCACTTCGGGGGTCCTGAGTTCAAGTCCCGGCTAGCGGACCTGTCCCGATCCGATCTGAATCAGTCCATTTGATGGTACAAGAAAATGAACCGGTTCAAAAATGTTTCACTGATTCATCTGAGTAAGTTCACAGAATTCCTAAAGCTTTACTGAGGTTTAAAGGATTTATAACTGCGCTATAAAGCTCCAAATTTAAAGTATCTGTCCAAACACTGGTGATTAAAGTCATTAAAATGTAAAGTAAACACAGCAGGTGCTCAAGCTTTATTAGAGGTTTGCTCAAGTAGAAGAAGATTCAGTTGTAAAATTCTCACATATTCAGTTACTTTTTCTCCCACAAAGAAAAAATCTCTGCAATGGTTTGCTGAGTACTTTGGAGGTCTCATGCAAAGGTCATCTGTAATCAGTTTGCATTCGACCTGTAATCCCAGTTTTAGGCCCAACATAAAAATGCCCCCTCCTGAACTTTAGTTGCTATAGAAACAGTAAGGGTCCCAAACAAACAGCTAGGGTTATTTGTGCTGGGACGAGAGAATCCGAGCCAAGTAGGGAGAATAACACACACTCACACATAGAGTCCATTGACAAAGCCACTGGCAATCCAGCTTGGTGAGAAAGTTGAGAGGGTGAAAGAGGACAAGCTTTTCTCAAGTCAGCGTTGCTATTGAGATTCGCAGGCAAGAATTCCCACAGTCCTCTGCCAAGCAACCTTTAGAGATTGAGAGGGACTGAGAGAAAGATGGATGGGAATGTAACCAACCCTTACTCTGGCTTTCCAGCCCTGATTGAGGTCCAGGTGACAAGACAGATAAAGAACAGCGAGAGAGAGAAAACACAGGAGAGACGTGCAGAAAGAGCTTTGGAACTGGTTAATACAGATTGTAGGTCAGCTAATTATGTAGACAGCTCTAGCCCTTTGTTCAAACATTCATCATGTCGGAAGAGAAGTTTCCTCAAGTAAGAACTTGGGTTGTCCAAGCCAAAATAGCTCAGAGAAATAAACCTGCCATAAAAAAAACAAATGTAGTAACATAAACAAAAAAAAGATAAGGTTTGGTTTTGTAGGAATGTAGGAAAGCATGGCGCTGGCAATGCCAATGTCATGGGCGTGATTCCCTGGCAATGCATAAGCTAATAAATTGCATATCTTTTATGCATTTGTCAGGTGCTTTTATAGAAATTGACTTCCATTGCATTTATGCAGATGTATTTGACATAAAATTTAAGTAGTTGTAGGTGTAATTTTAGTTGATCTAAAATTACGCTAATATAATTCATATTAATAAAATTGATAGTTATTCCAAATAAAGTCTAATTTTAAATATCAGTTTTGGCCAAGTGAGCTCAAAGTTTCAGCCAAGAATTTTAATTTCAGTGTATCACTTATCTAAAAGCTCTGAGTGTTCACAAGTGGAAAAGAGAGGACAGTCTGAACAATGCAACCAGTGGGACATCTGAAGGTTGCATCTGCATCTGAAGGTTGTTTAGTCTAGAACTGTGTCTGAAGGTCAAATCTACATCCAAAGAGAACTAAAAGCACCTTCAAGCAAATGCTAGATAAAAATGAAGTGACAAAGTAGGTTCAAATAGTAGTGTGCTGTACATATCGAGACAAAAAATGAAGAATGGCTAGATTATATTTAAGGGCTATTGGTATGCATCTTACCGCAGGTCGACCAGGTTTGTTCAACTCTCTGCTTTCCTCCTGAATGGGTTTGGAATTCTCCTGTAATGCCACTGGAGATCCTTCTGATTTACCAGAGCCTGGAAAACAACATAACAGGTTGTAACCACATGTTTGTGATTAAAGGACATCAAATGTAAAAGTTTCAGAAAAACCTATACCAATCGACCCTTATTCTGATTATTGGTGAGGAGATGTAAAAGACAACTTGTTCTCAAACAGAATGAAAACTCTGAGATTGCTGGCATTATTGTAAACAAAAATATACAAAAGGTGGACTCTACCTATCTTTACAGCACCTAGAAATACACCTTCTAGATTGGACTAAAAATTAAAACAGGCAAACAATGTATCCACCATGTCATACTATACATCCACTTCACTCTCTGGAGGACGAGCGCAGTACTGCACATCTGACACGGTGAACAGAGTGGAACTGTCCAGCAAAAACAACCAGAATGAAGCCTGATCGAGTGCCAGCTCCTTCAGTCCCTTGGAGACTGTCAGACTGAGGCATTCTGGGAGGGCCACGTCTGCACCAGTCACTCACAACACAACATGAACACCCACAATGGCTTGTAACAAAAGGTTTGCTCATGGGGACCCGTTTAAATCAGGCCTGGATCAAGTCCTGATCCTTTCTATCCCCCAATTACCTGTCTGCCTCTACTGTCCTGTAAATAAAAGCTAGAAAACGCCTTTCTTTTGGATGGTGTTGTGCAGTGGTTAAACCTCAAGGCTGCTTTCCAGAAGGTTTCGGGTTTGATACTTCAAAACATGAATTAATCACCATGTAACTTACTCCAAAGGGATTTTCCCAGTAAAAACATTATGGCATCAAAGTTGTGTGAGATTTTTATCTAGAATTGTATTCTAGAATTGTTTTGTCCTCATTACAGAAACTCAAGATAACTCAAGACACAGCATTCTCACCTTTCGGCTGGTTCCTCTCACTGGATCCAGGCTGCGAGCCGCCCTGAGAGCTGGGTGTGCTGGAGCTGGATGAGTTGTTACTGCTGGTTCTCTGCAGAGCCACATCCAGGGACAACTCTGCCCTCCTCAGGTCTGGATTACTGGAGAGTTCAAGATACAGTCAGTGCTTCAATATACCAACATAGAGCAACACCTCCAGCATGTGATCTGACTGAGAGCTGAGTTGAGCTGACCTGGTGCGGATGAGCTGGGAGGCCGCTCGCCCCCCTCCACCGGACTCTCCGTTCCCAGGAGAGTTCTTCCTCACCAGAGCAGGGGAGATAGATGTGGTCCGCTGAGGCACCTGGGTAGTACTGCACAACTTTAATCAAACACACAAAGACCAAACGTCAGAGATGAGGGATCATAGCGTGATCACAACCATCAGTTCTCTTGAATAACAAAGACAGCCTGCATATTTTATTAATAGTCTTTTAATAATTTATTTACTACAAAGTCTTGTAATTTAAACATTCAAACTACGATTCAGAATTTTGAGGTCAGTAAGATTTTTTGAAAAAGTAATACTTTTGCTCAGAAAGGACACAATTCTTCAGAGGAATAAATTATTACATTTTTAAAATAATAGAAAACAAGATATTTGAAATAGCAATAATATTTACAACATTACTGTTATGACTAATGTAAATCACCTGTAAATCATACCGACCCCAAACTTTTGAAATGTAAAGTATTTGTCAAAAACATTATCAAAAGATATCTCTTCAGGTGTGAAGCCTTGAAAATAGGAAAAAGTAAAGCTCATCATTAAAGTTCATTACTGTATAATTCTGACCTTGGGAGGAACGTCTTCTTCCATTAGCCAGGGGGAACTGCGTTCAGGCTTTTCCTCACGGCTGGCCATGCGAGGGGCCGGAGGGGGCATCTCTGAAGTCGGGTCGGAGTTCTGCCGTGGCATCTCTGGCCGATGGGACACCAGGCTCTCCTGGAAGGCTGAAACGCCCTTGGCAGATTGATCATGCAAAGACTGAGAGACTGACAGAGAGGAGCTATGGGATCTCACTGGAACCAAATGAGCCATCTAATAAGAGGAAGAAACCATTAAGTGCTTAGATCAGAATTCTGACACTTTCGCCAATGAATTTTCATGACCTTTCCAGTCATTGGTGAATACAGGATAAAGATGTTTTAGAAATGATTTTCAAAGGAATTATTATTTGCTGGATGGATTTCCATGTGTTCCATGTGTACTTTTGAATTAGAACATTTATTTATACTTATTAGATGTCTCCAATAACACCCTTAAAGGACAGAATGATGTTTCACACTGGCTTATGAGCGTGTTTTATAATAATTTAATTAGGGATGCACAATATTAAATTCTGTATAATAAGCCGACACTTATTTTCATATTATGGTCAACAAATGTCCAATATAAAATTCAATCATTTTAAATGCTGCAAGTGAATTTATGCATCACAACATTATGAAAAAAATTATTATTTTTAAAGATTTACTAAAGATAACAGAAAAACTTTAAAAATAAATAAATAAATAAATAAATAACTGATACAGTACTGATATACTGAGCATTAAGAATTAATGCTTTGAACAAAAAGCTAAATGTTATACCTGAGGCTCCACAGGGCGGTGCATAGGAGGGGTCCGTACCGGCTGAATTCCACCACTGCTAAAGGACTCGGAGCGTGGAGGAAGGGAAGGGTCGGAGATACGGTTAGCCACTTTATGCTGCAGGGCAGGAGAACTCTGGCGGTTCAGTTTAGAGCGCTCCTCAACCTTCATGAATAATAAAAAGACACATAAGAACAGGCCAAACGGTTTAACTCAGCCACCACCTACCAAACAAGTGAAAACTAGCAAGACCTATTTTTGGAAAATGCACCAGCAAACACTAAAGTTAATCAGTTGAAACTATCACACCATCTGAAAGAGAAAAGCAATCTATTCAGCTAGAAGCTGAATTAGCCGTTGCATGTTGATCGGGTCATTCATACAACAATCGGTTAGAGCAGACCAGCACCTTCTACAAGCAGAGAGACTGAAGACCTTTGAGATGTGAAAGGATAGAAAGTATTTCAATGGGTAAAGAATCTGCTTTGGCAATAGAAAAAGCCAATATATGAGACACTGCTTGGAAACTAGATTTAAGGATTTCAGTTCCAGTCTAATTTCTAAGAAAGTCATCAAAGTAATCAGTGAAGTTACTAGTAGTCTTTCAGTGTCTCACAACTTGAGGGCTTCTTGTTTGCAACAACAGATCTTTTCAAAGAACTAGACAGACACTGGTTAACCATCTGTGTCTCAGAAATGCAGATTCCTACTGGTGAAGAAGCTTGTCAAATTCGAAAAGAAATGGGTGGTTAGTGTGGAGATGGATGGCATCTTGCTCAGAGATATCATATGTCTAGAGTCATAATTCAGGTTATTTAATGGGCATTCTAAATGGCAACTAGATGACCCATCATTGGTGTCTAAAAGAACTGGTTATATTGGTTGAAAAGCTAGTTTTTTCCCTATCCAAGCGCAGTTCTCGATGAACAAGAAACTGCTACGGGACATGATACAATCACAGCCAATAAGAGGAAATTTGTTTTTTAATATACAGTGCTGCAGGAATGAGTCTTAAAACCTGGAAATGAGATGTTCCAGAAATCAATGGTTTTTTGGTTAAAAGCCTGAAACAACGTCTGTGGTCAACACAAGGTCAAAATATTTTCACATTTGATTCTATTCATAAAAGTTGTTCATTTGTGAAGATTATCTTGATGCATGCAACATGCAAGAATTAGCCACAGACCTTGTTTTCCATTCAATTATTTTTCTTATTAAATCCTGTTGGCTTTTCTGTTGTTCAGGTTGGCCTACAAAAATTACGTCTTTCATACAGCACTTTGTTATGTGGACTAATGAGATTTTGCTGACTAGGCAATCCACTGTGGCTTTGCGCTTGTTGTGGCTGGTTAGGACATGGTGTAGAGAAACAAAATTCATGGAACGGATTCAGCTTTCCAGGAGTACTTCCAGAAATCTGAACACTTCCCAATACATACAAAATTCAATGGATGTTGTTTTACATTAAACATTTAGTTTTCAAAACTACATAACAAAAGTGGTTTGATTTAAACGATTTGAGGAGTTTACCACATGCCACCTTGCGAGAGAAAAAGAGGGGCTCCAACACCAATGGGCGATGCACCCAGAAGCACCCAGCAATGGGCGATGCACCCAGAAGCACCCAGCAATGGGCTGCACTGATTATGAAAGCTTACACAAACACAGAGGGCATCCAGTCGGGGTGGTGGGCCATCAGAATCAGGAGGATCAGGGGCAAACTAATGACAAATGGGCTTTCATGATGTCACTGATGAGTAAGAGCCAGTAAGATGGGAACACGAGGAATGGGGACACGTGAAGTACTGATGGACTACTTAATGGTCAGTTGCATAATGTACATATGCAGATTTTGGAATAGCATTCAGTAACTAAAAAAATTTGCCATTACGTGACATTTTATTTTGAGGATTAAGAGAGAAAATCAGTAACATACTGTAATATAAGAAGAGCTATTTACATCTATTCACACCTATTTACAAAGATCGCAGACCACCTCAATTGACGAGAGGCCTGATCGTCATCATGTTGGTGGGGGAGAACGGGGAGCCTACGGGGGATGAATTGGGACTGACCAAGGAGCTGTGACGTCTACCTGGGGATGGCGACCTTGAGGAGGCTGGGCTTGCTCTGGGTGTGCTCCGAGGAGAGAGCCCCATCCAGCGCAATACAGAGCGGAGCGGTGAGGCCATATTGGAATTTTTAGAGGATTTATGGTGAACAATATAAAAGCCCTCGCGTCCACAAGATTTGGAACGCCAGATGGGCTGGTTAAAACTCTGCCTGATCAACTCCGCCGAAGCGGATGAAGACAGGTCCAGAGCAGAGGAGCACCGATTCACACGAAATGAATCGTCTGAATTGAACGTTGCGAGAGGCACGTCCCACTCCCTTTTCGGCACCATCAGGAGGTTCTTGGACGACACTGAGTTTGAACGCTGACCTTTGGCCATCATCTTTCGGAACGAGTGCTCTGGGGCTGACTGAGACAGCAAGCTGTCCTCATCGAGGAACAGACACTCCTGGTTAATGGCGATTTGTGGGAGCAACTCATCTACATCTAGTCTACGGCACGGTGAAAGCTTCACATCTGAGGCTGAGGCCAGGTTCTCTGAACTAACCGCTTTAGTGATCACTGGGTTGGGCTTGCGTCCGCGGGCCTCCTGCCCGGCCTTTTGGAAGGCCCTAAGCTGTCGCACCTGCTGGCTAATGTTTTCTCGACTCTCTTGCTGTCCTGAGACATGGAAGCTGGGCTGCTGCTGCTGCTTCCTGTGATGTAAATGCTTCGTGACCTGTTCTCTAATAGGGGGAAGCATTCTAGTGGGGTCTGAGGGGCTCCGGTGGGGGACGTGGCGCTGACGGGATGGGGATGAGGAGGGCCGGCCATGGACCTGAAACAGTGAGTCAAGAGTTTTTTTGTTAAACAGAGTTAAGCTGGTTAAAAAACATCTGGGCCAAGTGCATACTACAAGACTGAAACTCGTATCGCTTTTTACACTGAGGTCTCAGAAAGTCTCACCAACTTCCAACATGTCACCAAAGATATTCCAGTTCCATGTTTGTGGACAAGAATCGAGTGTAGTGTTAAAAGTGCATTCAGTAGTTCTTTAGCTAGAGTTAGTGTTGCTATTCTTTGTGTACTTTAACAACCAATACCACAATACTGTTAGACACTGCACTGCCATCTATCAACATAGATCAGCATGATCGTCTGTGAGTTTTATGTAAATTACACTGAATTTATTATTGTGTAAACTACTCTATAAATCTTACTAGTATCAATTGCCTGTCCAATACAAAACGAACTACTACTCAGGATTTTCTCTGTCATCAAATCTTTCCATGTTGTGAATGTCTTGCCAATATTTATGCTAGTTTTTTCATTCATGTCAGTCTGTCTGTCTTCAGACCTTCACTTCTTTGGCCATATAGTTACTGATTCTTCCATTTTCTCTGCTGGTAAAGCATGATATGTGTGTTACATTGTCTAAGTTTTGTTCTACACATCACCAAACAATGCCAACGCTTATGAGGATTCTGTCCAACATTTAGTAAAACACAGCGAATCATGAGTGGGGTGAACTGCACCATACATTATTAAACTCTTTTGAAAGACAACTATTATGAGTACAGTACTCAACTCATCAGTTTTCACAAAAACACCATTTATTTCTTAAAGCAGCACTATGTAACTTTTGGCGCTCTAGCGGTTAATAAACAGAACTGCACACATCCAGCGGAAGAACATTCCAACCGGAGCTACTTCTCTAAGTTTATGTCTATGGCGATTCACGCAGGTATGCGTTACTCGGCAGCGGTGACGACCCGACCAGGCTACAATAGTCCAAATATAAGTACTTATTATAAGTGTACTGCAGTGATTCGGAATAAGACAAAAACGCGGTTTGGAAGATTAATTCATGATGTACTCGCTCATTATATACATTTTGCAAATTCTGAACACAGAAAAATTTACATAGTGCTGCTTTAAATGTGAAATGTGTAATATATTTATATATATACGTATATATATATTTTAATTAGCACCAAACTATTGAATGCACCTTTAATATGTGTGCTTTTGTGTGAAAACAAATTTTGAGATCTGTGATTAGTAATTTCTGCAACAACCTTCTGTTTTGTAGTGTGCGCTTGGCCTAGTGAAGCAAAGACAAAACCAGAACACTATAGCGAATGTAGTTCAAAACAAAGAGTCCAGATTGCTTCACAAAGACATTAAATACGGTTTCCTTCAGTTATATATAGTGTTCTAAATGGACTGTGGTGGTCATTTTGCTGACATGCTAGGATAAAACAAGAGAGTTAATCGGTCCAGTTTCATTTTGCTGACTCAGCATCAAGTATTGTTGGACTTTCAGTAAAAGTTTCCAGGCTGGTGACCCTGAAAAATGTGCTGGAAAACACTGTGTCCTAACCAGATGCAATGTGTTTCCAGTGACAAGCAATTTGTCTGTATGCACAGAATGTGTAACAGTGTAGGATGTGAAGCCAATCAGAAAATATTTGGTGCTAAATGTACAGTTATTAGCATTAGGATTTTGGACAAATCAGATTTCACTGTGGGGCTAGAGAGTGTGCCCTGGTACTTGTTGCTTATCATGGTCACAACTGGTCAGGACAAAAAAACAAACAGGTTTGCTTTTCACATCATCGCATCATCCCTGGGGTAAGGCAACACTGAGATGCTGGAAAAAAGGACAAATTCAGTCTAATTTCAGTTTTGCCCACCTCTTTGGCCCAGGCAGGTTTATCGCATTGGTTGACTGCATCTTTGTAATGATAGAGTTGCTTCTTCTCTGCAGGTCTTGAGTCTTGTTGCGGTTGCTGCTGCTGCTGTTGTTGGAGAGAGACAAGGTAAGCTCTCTCTTGCTGGAGCTGTCTCTGCAGTCTCTCTGACTGTCTCTGTTCCTCCAGCTGTTTACGTTTATACTCCTTAAGACACAGAGAGATTATGATAGTTAAAAAAAAAAAAAAACTTTTGCAAAACATCAACAAGGGCCATGCAATTGCAAGAACTTAAACACAGTACCACAAAAGCACAATGACCATACACTGGCACACATACACAATCAAAACATGCACGTGCTGGACCAATTATATGTAGCTCAAGACAAATGGGAGGATACAAATCCATGCCAGGCATAGTTCTGCCTCAATGGCAGAAATCTGGGATGGTGCTACAGATGGAAAAAATACGCAAGTACCACTCTTCTGTAAAAAAAAGTACATTTGAAGCTCAAGAATGGAGCTACCGGGAACATAAAATCCTCAAGCGCAGTTTTTCACTCTTTTATCATTCTCTTTTCTCCTTTGTCTCCCTAGTGGCTTCAGTGGAAAGCACATTTTATTGCATCATTCTGGCCAGCTCTAAACTTCAAAACTCCAAAAGAGCAAAGAAAGAAAGGAAAGACCTGCTAAGGTCCACATCTCTCCCAGTTTCACATACAATGCATCAAAGCAAGTGGGATTTCACAGGAACAAATGTTTTAATTTGTTAAGGATAAAAAAATGACTCTGCTGTCATTTGCCTGTCAACTATAAATTAATTGAACACCATACATAAATAATAACTTGTTTTGTTGTCTGTATTGTTTACACAGTCTATATCAGGGATCCTCAGATCTGGCCCACAATATCCACTTTCCTGCAGAGTTTAGCTCTAACCCTAATCAAACACACCGGATCAAGCTAATCAATGTCTTCAGGAACAGTAGAAAATCACAGGTAGGTGAGTTTGATCAGGGTTGGAGCTAAACTCTGCAGCGCATTGGCCCTCCAGGGCAAGATTTGAGGAACCCTGGTCTATATGCTGGCACTGATATAATGTGTAGTGTAGATCATCATGAATATACATGATGTATTGTACATAAATGTTAAAAACATCAAAATCTAACTCTATACAGTTGCCATATACTGTACAAACAGCAGCAGAGTAGTTAGCACAGTTGTGTTCCTTTCAGTTGGAGTCATGCTGCTCAGATGGATAATTCAGGTTCAAGTCCAGCTTACAACATAACTTATATCTCACTCCTCAATATGTCCCCTCTGTCACCAAATCAAAAACTACATTCTTGTTCTTCTAAATGGTGTTATTTCTCATGTTTTACAAGCACAAGCAAAAATAAAACAAAAACGGCACTTAATTTCAATACTTCAAAGCAAAATATAACACAATTGTGATTCTGCATGCACGTAAGGAGGCCAAAAGATTAACAAATAGATATGGGTCAGCGCAGAAGTGGGTCGGGGGAGGAGGGACAGGGTTCAGGGGTACAGCAAGGCGAGTGTCTTCTCTCGGTTACCAGTAGGAGCGCCTGCTCTTGCAAAAGCTGTTGCTGCAGAATCTCGAGCTGTCTCTGTTCCTCTTCCAACTGACGACGGATATACTCCTACAGACCAGTCGCGACGCAAGAGACAGGAAAAAACAGAAGAGCGAGTTTATCACAGTTTGCACAGGATTTGGAGTGAAAGTGTGACAGGAGAAGACCACAGAAGATGAATAAGTGTGAGAAGCATAGAACAGCAAAATGACAGAACGATAGCTATCCAACTAGAACCATAGACAGAACGATAGAATTATAGCTAGTTGGCTAGAACGACAGCTGTTAGAATGATAGCTAGCTATCTAGAAAGACAAAATCATAACTAGAACAACAGAGAGAGAGAGCAATAGCTAGTTAGATAGAACCTTATACTGTAGACTCAACAATAGCTAGCTAAACATATAGAGCCATAGATAAAACTCCGTATAGAACAACAGCTAATTAGATAGAATGCCAGCTAGCTAGAGAGATAAAATGATAGACAGAACAATAGCTGACTAGCTATAACCATAGATTGGAAAAAGATGTCTATCTAGATAAAATGATAGATAACAAGATAGAACAATAGCAAGAATGACAGCTAGATAGAAAGATAGCTAACTAAATTGAAACAGCTAAGTATAACAATAGCTAGCCAGCTAGAACCATAACGACAGCTATAGCTAGAACAACAGCAAGCAAGCTAGCTAGCTAGAACCATAGTCTGAAAAAACAGCTAGTTAAATAAACCATAGTAAGAATGATAGCAAGACAGAATAATAGCTAGTTAGACAGATTGATAGCTAGTTAAGAAGAATGACCCTTACGAAAATTAGCCATGGTTTTACTACAAGTAAAACAAAAAACAAACAAACAAAAAACATGGTTACTATAGTTAAACAATAGCTACACTAACCATAGTTTAACCATGGTATTTGTAGTAAAACTGTGGTTATACATTAAAAACATGGTTACAACACTTTTACTATAATAAAACCATGGTTAATTTTCCTAAAGGGATAGCTAGCTAGCTAGACTTAATAGATAGAAAAATGATAGCTGCCTAGATAGAATGAAAACATGATTGATAGAATGATAAGAAAGAAAGAAAGAAAGAAAGAAAGAAAGAAAGAAAGAAAGAAAGAAAGAAAATGATTAGCCAGAGAAAAGGAGTTGTGAAAAAAAGAGGGAAAAAGTATGAAGTGAAAGATCAGGTACACAATTTAATGAAGCGGTGTAGACCTGTTGAATGCTTGGGAGAGAAGAGAAAGAACAGAGCTGTGTGATGAGTGAAGAGCGGGTGTAAACGTGTGAAGAGAGAGAAAGAGCACACTGGGAGTTTGTACATCAGCACACCTGAAACAGTGTGCCTGAGAGAACAAAATAGGTGGGAGAGGATACTGATAGTGAGAGCAGAGAGAGGGGAGTGTAATCGCGGTGTTCTCAAGAGCAACTGTGAGATGATGATGATGGAAAAACCTGTTCAGCGCGAGCGGTGTGAGCGAGCGCGCGGGTCAGATCTCTGGAAAACAGCGGCCATTAACAGAGTTATTCTTAGAAACGTACCGACAGCTCTGCGAGGTAATTAACCTCACCCACACGAATGAAAGAGAGATATTCTCTTCTATTTATCAAGTCAGTGACTCAGCCGTCCCTTCATACATCATGAGATGTGTGGGGGAATGGTTCAAGGTCATGTGGCTCTATTATACATAACGTTCTTTATAGTGGAAAAAAAGAATGATCGATTTTTAGAATGATCTTCACACACACACACACACACACACACACACACACACACACACACACACATCCCGGTTAAGGATGTTAGATGGTCAATCTTCCTGGAGCAGATAAAGAGAAAAGCAGGAGTGCTGTGCGCTCATTACCCGTGTCTTATCTGGCTCTCCACAGAACCTCTTCGTTACGGAGCCATTCACAGGGTTACTTTCACAACAATTAACTTCCATTAATTGAGTGTGTAGTTGGTTTCCAGCTGTGTCATCGGAGCAGTGCTGTGTGTGTACCTGCTCCCTTTCGGCCTGTCTCCTCTCCTCCTCTCGACGGAGCTGCTCCTCATAGCGATGCCTCTGCTCCCTTTCCTGCTGCTTCCTGAGCTCACGCTCATGCCGCTGTTGCTGTGAGACGCGCACACACACACAATCATGCAGCTGAATAACCTGTTGAGTCTTTACACAGCAACAGTGTAGAAGCATTTTTCCTTCCACGTCCTCTGGTTTCATGTGCAGCGAGTCATTTGTTAATGTGTGATGCTATTGGGACGTAAAATGGACAATTCAGCCAGACCAGCTGGCGTCCTCCATTATCCACATCAGTAGGTTAGAGCTGGGTGATATGACAAAAATATATTTCAGACCTCAATATTTATCAGCCTTTTGATGTCAGTATATCTCAATATTTATGTATTTGCGCTGAAAGGGTAGAGGCAGTATGATGGAGTTTTATTTTTATTATAGTTGAATTCAGTCATTTTGTTAAGTACCATTTTTATTAAATTTGATATATATACTATTTGGGTTTAATTTACTTCTATTTCAGTTCTAGTTTTTATTTCCATTTAGTAATGTTAGTGCTCCTAATCCTACTCTTATTTCAGTTAGTTGCTAAGGCAACATTTCTAATTTTCATTTAGTTTAAGATTTTTTTCTAATATTTTTATTTCATTTCAGCTTTATTTTAATTAACACAATTTTTTTTATAAGTTTTAGTTAACGATAATAACCAGAGTATGTTTAATTCTTTTAATGTATATGCACAGATAAAATGTACAATCAAATTTTATATATAAATGTTACTAAAACATTGTAATAAATGAAAAATTACCAACAAGGAATATCTTAAACATATTTGAGCAACAAATGAAGTGCAAAGTTTGATTCATTGAAACTGTAAGTTTGATTAATTTACGTAAATCAATTCAAACAGACTAAGTCAAACACGTTTTCGCTACACAATAACCCATTTTTTATAACCATTATTTTTAGTATTAAGAATTATTTACAGCATTAGTTACAGTATTTAAGATTCTTAATGGCCAAACAAAAAAGTGCATTAAAATCATTGTAATAGTCACAATATTGTTTAATATAACCAGCAAAATCGCTGTGAATATTCTGCGATTATATAATATATTACCAGGCCCTAGTAGTCATATTCCAAGAATAGACTTCACACAAAACTAGCTTATCATTAGCATGCTGAATTTCCTGCTTCCCACAATGCACTGTTCCTTAAAATAACCCTTGGCCTCAAGCTACACTGAGCCTGGTGTTAAAGTCATCACTCGCTGTAGGAGAGGAATGCTGGTCTGCGTTTGTGTGTAACTGCTAATCTGGATGTTCTCCATATAAATACTAAAGATCTCTTACATCACTGAGCAGATCTAAGTCAGCAAATGCAGAGAGCCTCAATTCATGGATTTATATTACAAAAAGTTATTTTCATATGAGCTCAGAGCAGCTGAAGTTATGCCATGAGACTACAGCTGGTGTAAACCTTGGTGGTTATGGCAAACACACTGTGGCTTGCACACAAACACACACGATGACGTACCTCTTCTAATCGGCGCCTCTGTTCTTTTTGTTCCTCAATGCGTTTCTGTCTCTCTGCCAGTAGTTGGTGCTTGTGTCCCTCATTCTGCTGCTGTTCCAGCTGCTGTCTGCGCAGGGCCTCTGATCGTTCCTTATTGGCCAGCTGCAGCCGTAGGAAATCCCGCCTCAGAGTGGACTCTCCGGGTATGTTAATGATGGAGCTGTATAGAGATGAATGAATGAATCAGTTTGTCTCATATACCCACATCCACACATCCAATACAACCCCCAACACCTCATGCGGGATGTACCTGGGCTCTCCCATGTCGTGCTCCTCCTCCTCCTCTTCACTCCCGCTGTACTCATACTCAGTCTCATCTGCAGGTGTGAAAATGTCCAGCAGTCACATTTCAGTCGTGCAAAACCCTCCCTGATGGGATCCCTGTCAGGTACCTTGACATTTATGCCCTTAAAGCATCTGTCTGCTTTTAAAGGGTCATTGGATGCTACATGCACTTTTACAAGTTGTTTGAACTGAAATGTGTGTTGGCAGTGTGTGTACACAACCACCCTATAATGATAAAAATCCACCCAGTATTTTTTTTTTAATCTGCTTAAATCTTAACCTCTTTCTCAAATCGAGTCGATCTCAATTTCTCTAGCAAATAACAAACTGGAGACACTGATGACTTGCCTGAGGTAAATGAAATGCTAAGTGACTTTTTGTTTACAAGTGGTTTTATTGACGTCTTTCCGCAATTGAAACACTGATTGAGCGATTACATGAGATGTTCATTTATGTTTATTTCACGTTAAAACTAGTAGTAAAAAGGAAGGGATGATTGCGCTCGCTCGCGCCTCCCCTTTCAAAAAAAAGCCGATCTCAGATGCCTGTCTGTTTGACATCACACAGACCCAGGCCCTCCCACGATTGTTTGATTGACAGTAGCGTTTCAGCACAGACTGGATTGGCATTTTACCTTAGACCCACCCTGAGTGAGCTGTCATCAGTCCACCATTGTTTCACCGCCGGAGCAGATATAGACAAGAATGTTTTTGAAGGGAATGCGCCCCCGATCTACCTAAATGCATCTATGTTCGAGCGAATCATTCGTGATCCAGCTTCACCAACAGATGAAGTGAGTCTAAGGTTTTTTAATGAATCTTTGCAAATCGCCTTTCCTAATAATGTGCTAATTAGCAAGTTTCACGATGAATGCGGCTAAAGTAAACAGTGCCTCAGAGAGTGGCTCGGAAGAGAGGGGCGGGGTCAGCAGAGCTCATTAACATTTAAAGGAAAATGATTCGAAACGGCTTGCTCTGAAAAGAGCTGTTTTTGACAAGGTAAAAAAAAAGGTGTTTTTTACACTACCATTGAGAAATTTTAACCAAACTGTTACAGAATTTTCATTAAGACCCTAAAGAATCATATCAACTTGTGGAAAATGGGCATCCAATGACCCCTTTAAAGTGCCAATATTCTATGATTTTGTAGCTTTTCCCTGAAGTGCACTTATGATGTTCAAGGATTCTAGCACCAGTTACAAATATAATTTAGTTTTTATTTACTATTTTTCACCCTCTCTCTGACACTTAAAATTACACAAGCTGTACTATCGTACATTTAAGGGACAAACCGTATTTAATAGAATATCTGACAAGTGGCACTTACAGCAAAGAAATGTAGCACAAACACTTTTTTTTTGTTGAGCAAAGCATTACCCAAAAAGAACTTATGGTTAAGATTATTTAAAAGATAGTTGTTAAAAATGAGGACAAAAATTATTTGAACACTGGTTGTGTCTAAATATTTTTGTTAATAATTACTGTAAAACTTGATATAATATACTTGGTTTAATATTTTGTTTTATATTTTCATTGTTAATAAAGTTTGTGGAAAAAAATGTCAAAATATGTTTTGGGGCCATTGTATACATTAGCATTCAAAAGTTTGGAGACGGTAAGACTTTTTAATGTTTTTGAAAGAATGAAGGCTCTATTTATTTGATCAAAAATACAACAAACCGTAATACTATGAAATATTATAATTTAAAATACCTTTTCTATTTTCTATTTTGTAAAATGATATGATGGCAAATCTGAATTTTCAGCAGCCATTACTCCAGTCTTCAGTGTCACATGAACCTTCAGAAATCATTCTAATATTTTAATTTGCTGCTCAAGAAACATTTCTTATTATTATCATAGCTGAAAACACTAGAATGTGATATTTTCTCAGGATTATGATGAATAGATAATAAGCAGCATTTAAAAAAAAAAATGCAATTCTATAACATAATAAATGTTTTACTGTCACTTTTGTTCAATTTAATTAATTTCTTAAAAAAACTGCAGTGTATATTTTTTAATTTTTAAAAATACAGACATTCAAGGATTTACTAAAATACTTTGGTTTAGGTCTAAATGTTCTCATATAACTCTCTTCTTAATATTATTTATAACCACACAGCAAAATCCTTCATTTTCAACCTTTATTTTGAGAAACGGCCATTTGGAGAAGGGCAATACTACTAAACTCTTATATAATATAACTTCAAGCAGCAATTTAAGGGGCTATATGGGGGGGAAACGACAAGCCAAATGGAAAATGGGGAATGGAGGTCATGTGTTATGTGATAAATGCTAAATGTCAACAGAGATCGAGCATCTGGTGAGGGCTCACGTGGCTGTTCCATCTTCATGGTTGCTCATTTGTTTTAGTGTGCTCAACAAAGTGTGTAAAGACAAAACGGGGCATATCTGATTTGACATGTTAATATATAAAGCTGATCAGGTTGCTCACCTCTCTCGCCTCTCTTCTTCTTGGTGCGGTCGATGTGGTCCTTGAGCTGAATGCGGATCTGTCTCTCGTTGGGCAGTTCTCGGATAAAGGGATGTTTGAGGAGCTGCTCTGTGCTGGGCCTCTGGTTGTGGTTTTTCACCAGACAGCTCTCAATGAATGACTGGAAGTTTTTAGACCTGCAGATATGAGGAAAAGCTTGAGGGAAACGCTGCAGGCCCATCTCTCTCTTTATTTTTGGCTTCTTGTTTTGTCAAGCTGTCTGGCAAGAGCGAGTTTGTTTACAAGTTTAGGAATCATGTACATATCAGTTGCTGTTAACAAATAAAAACCTGTATGTCTAGCGTGACAAGCAACCTTTCTCAAGGTGTTTGCACTCAAATGGGCTGACATACCAAATGAAGATCACATGTGACAGATGAAGTGAACAGTGAATAAGTGTTCAGGAATTTCTGATTAAAAGTAGATGGGACAGAGTGCTTGGGAGATCTTGTTTGGTCTCGCAGAAGCTCCGGACTGGGGGTCTGTCTTTGTGACCTTTGCGAACAAAGAGAGGGGCACTCACCACTTCTTGGACTTGAGCCTGGGAGCCGGGTTTCTAGGGATCAGAAACAGGGCTCTCATTGGGTGCATATCACAAAGGGCTGTGGGGAGAGAGAGGAGAATGTTAACACTGGATGTGTTGTGCTGTCCAAAACTGTCCAGCAGATCTCAGCCTAGCTTTTAGAAACCGACAGGACAAATTATCCATTAGAGTTTATGTGCCAAAACATAAAATCAGATTGCATATTTCTGTTTATTATCTCTTGAATGCTTCATTCCGATTGGACAGTGATCAGGACCATGACAAGAAGCAATATATTTATGGCTTATATATTAATATCCTTTACATACAATAAAGACCTGCTCTTGTCAGAAAGTACTTTTATTATGTATTGCACTCACAATGACACCCATTCAAAATGTGCACAGAAAGCTGGCTACTAAAGGCTTTATTCACACTGCAGTTAAACATGGATCAAATTGGATTTTCCCCCTCACATGTGACACCAATCGTGTGCTTGATTTACCCTTGGGGTGAAAAACGCAAAGCAAAGCAAAGCAAAACAAAGCAAAGCAAAGCACAAACCGAAACAAAACAACCCAAAACAAAACACAAAGCACAAAACAAAACACAAAATAAATAAAAACAACAAAAAAACAATACAATTAAATAAATAAAACAAAATAAAAATAAAAACCATTTATACATTTCCAAAACCATTTAAACTATACTGATATACATTAGCACTCAAATAATGAGACACTTGTTTTGAACAGTGACAACGGACGTCACAATGCAAATTCTAATGCTTAAATTGAGTGCATAAATTCATATTAAATTATATGATGGTATCTGCTGAAGATGTTTCGTGTGACGAATATTCCAGGGTGGGGTGTTTTACACATCTAGGTCAGTTTCGCAGCATTGCCTGTTTAGACAAGTGCATGATATGAGCCATATTTAAAAGTCGTGTGAATACTGTCAAAGCGTGTAGTCCTGGTAATATATTCTGTAAGTATTTTCTTGAACTGACACTAAAAATACTTCTATTTCTCAAATGCGCTGCATTAGTTTTCAGCATGCCTCAATATAAAACCTCTCACGAACAATATCAAGCATCAACAAGAGGTTAAAAACTCAATTTTCAACATGTTTGTGAAGTCCAACAGCTCGCTTTCAACAAATCAACCAAATATGAAGCTAATAGCAACCCTGGAACAGGATTGTGTGGCTTGAATAGACACAGATGGCAAGTATCAGACTACATGGGCAGGTGCGAGCGAGTTCCCAGCACAGAATGGTTGCTGTTTGAGGGTACAATGTCTTTCAGCCTGGCAGCAGGGATGGCAAGCTCATTCCAAACTAGAGGACGGTCGAGCTTTGACCAGCAATGTCACTTTTGGACACAGATCTGTTGCTACATACCAAGGGCCAATATGCCAGTGCCAACAAAAATACATGTACAAACACACACACATTTCCATTTGCTGTCAGCAGTCACAGCGGTGAGTCATCTCTCCAATGGACTACATAAAAAAAAAAAAAAAGGGAGATTT
>NW_015540881.1:1836321-1839083 GCF_001515605.1 Sinocyclocheilus anshuiensis | reverse complement strand
CTGGCAAGAGCGAGTTTGTTTACAAGTTTAGGAATCATGTACATATCAGTTGCTGTTAACAAATAAAAACCTGTATGTCTAGCGTGACAAGCAACCTTTCTCAAGGTGTTTGCACTCAAATGGGCTGACATACCAAATGAAGATCACATGTGACAGATGAAGTGAACAGTGAATAAGTGTTCAGGAATTTCTGATTAAAAGTAGATGGGACAGAGTGCTTGGGAGATCTTGTTTGGTCTCGCAGAAGCTCCGGACTGGGGGTCTGTCTTTGTGACCTTTGCGAACAAAGAGAGGGGCACTCACCACTTCTTGGACTTGAGCCTGGGAGCCGGGTTTCTAGGGATCAGAAACAGGGCTCTCATTGGGTGCATATCACAAAGGGCTGTGGGGAGAGAGAGGAGAATGTTAACACTGGATGTGTTGTGCTGTCCAAAACTGTCCAGCAGATCTCAGCCTAGCTTTTAGAAACCGACAGGACAAATTATCCATTAGAGTTTATGTGCCAAAACATAAAATCAGATTGCATATTTCTGTTTATTATCTCTTGAATGCTTCATTCCGATTGGACAGTGATCAGGACCATGACAAGAAGCAATATATTTATGGCTTATATATTAATATCCTTTACATACAATAAAGACCTGCTCTTGTCAGAAAGTACTTTTATTATGTATTGCACTCACAATGACACCCATTCAAAATGTGCACAGAAAGCTGGCTACTAAAGGCTTTATTCACACTGCAGTTAAACATGGATCAAATTGGATTTTCCCCCTCACATGTGACACCAATCGTGTGCTTGATTTACCCTTGGGGTGAAAAACGCAAAGCAAAGCAAAGCAAAACAAAGCAAAGCAAAGCACAAACCGAAACAAAACAACCCAAAACAAAACACAAAGCACAAAACAAAACACAAAATAAATAAAAACAACAAAAAAACAATACAATTAAATAAATAAAACAAAATAAAAATAAAAACCATTTATACATTTCCAAAACCATTTAAACTATACTGATATACATTAGCACTCAAATAATGAGACACTTGTTTTGAACAGTGACAACGGACGTCACAATGCAAATTCTAATGCTTAAATTGAGTGCATAAATTCATATTAAATTATATGATGGTATCTGCTGAAGATGTTTCGTGTGACGAATATTCCAGGGTGGGGTGTTTTACACATCTAGGTCAGTTTCGCAGCATTGCCTGTTTAGACAAGTGCATGATATGAGCCATATTTAAAAGTCGTGTGAATACTGTCAAAGCGTGTAGTCCTGGTAATATATTCTGTAAGTATTTTCTTGAACTGACACTAAAAATACTTCTATTTCTCAAATGCGCTGCATTAGTTTTCAGCATGCCTCAATATAAAACCGCTCACGAACAATATCAAGCATCAACAAGAGGTTAAAAACTCAATTTTCAACATGTTTGTGAAGTCCAACAGCTCGCTTTCAACAAATCAACCAAATATGAAGCTAATAGCAACCCTGGAACAGGATTGTGTGGCTTGAATAGACACAGATGGCAAGTATCAGACTACATGGGCAGGTGCGAGCGAGTTCCCAGCACAGAATGGTTGCTGTTTGAGGGTACAATGTCTTTCAGCCTGGCAGCAGGGATGGCAAGCTCATTCCAAACTAGAGGACGGTCGAGCTTTGACCAGCAATGTCACTTTTGGACACAGATCTGTTGCTACATACCAAGGGCCAATATGCCAGTGCCAACAAAAATACATGTACAAACACACACACATTTCCATTTGCTGTCAGCAGTCACAGCGGTGAGTCATCTCTCCAATGGACTAAAAAAAAAAAAAAAAAAAGTCAGATTTGTCCTCAAGTGCACTGCACAGCAGCTTTCTGTCCCCTGGCCAAAGCAGTACCACCCTGCCAGGGCACCTTCCTACAGGATTATTCCCCTCTCCAGCCAGGACAAGATCACTACAGTCTGCCTGCCCTTTTGCCTATCCGTCACTGCTCAGCCATCTGTGAGACAACCTTCCACTGAGAGCGGCTAATGCGGCTTGTCCAGACTCTGACCACGGTCTTATATATCTAACAGATGCAAGGAAGAGGTCTGTGACATTCACATATGTTTCAGCCAATGTCATAATGCGACGCAACTTAACATACGGCAACTTTTTATATGCGTTGGCTTGCATCCATCAAGTTTCAAAATGAAGGTACATTTATTTGCAAAATATTTAATTCAGTGTAGGCACTGCTTCAGGGTTATTTAACAATTTTTTTTGTTAAACTTCCACAAAGTGAGGATTCTGCTTTGATGACCTTGAAAAATTAAGTAGCCCTGTCCTGATGTAACTTTGGATGGTGTATACCTTTTCTATGAAAACATAAATCCCAATATACACAAAGCAGTGAACCATTTTACTCACGTGGGGCTCCTTCGGCCATCTCAATGGCTGTGATTCCCAACGACCACAGGTCACTCTGAAACACAAGAGAGGAAACTTCACATGAGATGGTACACAAAAACTTAAGACATCATTGACAAGTTTAGAAATATTAGATAAACTATTACCGAACATAAAATTAACCTAGTAAAAAAAAGTTTGTATGCCCCTTAAAATGGTGTAAAATTGGTCTGTACCATCTAAGAGGTCTTGATCTTCTTGAATGTAAATTACCAACAGATTTTCAAACAAGAAATGTCATTTTTAAAATTATTTGTAAAAAAATCTTTTTTTTTTGTTAATTCAGAATTTAGGGGGGGGGGGGGCAAACAAAAAAAAATT
>NW_015540881.1:1813862-1836276 GCF_001515605.1 Sinocyclocheilus anshuiensis | reverse complement strand
AGGGATCAAACAAAAACAAATTAATTGCAGTGAGAACATTTTAATTATAATCTAATTTTAATTACCAACAACACAAAAAATATACAATAAAAAGACAACACAAAAGAAACGGAAACAAAAAACAAAATGAGACAAAACTGGACTGAGATACAAATCTGATTAATACAGGTTCAAACATAAAAACAAATTAATTGCAGTGAGAACATTTTAATTATAATCTAATTTTAATTACCAACAACACAAAAAATATACAATAAAAAGACAACACAAAAGAAACGGAAACAAAAAACAAAATGAGACAAAACTGGACTGAGATACAAATCTGATTAATACAGGTTCAAACATAAAAACAAATTAATTGCAGTGAGAACATTTTAATTATAATCTAATTTTAATTACCAACAACACAAAAAATATACAATAAAAAGACAACACAAAAGAAACGGAAACAAAAAACAAAATGAGACAAAACTGGACTGAGATACAAATCTGATTAATACAGGTTCACATGCCGTATTGGCGCTCCGTTTTAAAATACGTTGTAGGAAGGTCCTAAAAAAGGAACATGTAAGCATGTCTGTCTGAGTGTGTAGTAAAATAATATCCTTAACAGCGCACACAATTTCAACTTAAGCAATAAGCCGTAACAGCTTTTGTGCTACTGTATTACCACCATTAAAGGGTATTATTAGGCAAAACCGTCATTACCTGGTCACGGGAAGTGTCAGAAATTTTGTTTACCTTTATGAAGGCTTTTTGTCTAATCATAACACACACAGCATGTTGGACATTAAATCTCAATTTAGATAATTATAGCTGCACTGTAAGTGTAACAACAGAAAACCGTCTGCTGAAATACACTGCAATAATGTTTTGGTCCTTATGTAAGTTTATGCAGCTCTGTAACTTTAAAGTAGATGTTGATGTACTTGAACGGATTTTCATTTTCTCCATCAAAATCCACTTTTTATTAACTCCACATTTAACACTTGTCTCTGAGACAGTGAATATAGAACAAATCTGACAACTATAGTGTCTGAGGAGGCTCTACCAAACTCACGAGATACCATTAACAGAAAATGATTGAATATATTTTTAAAACTGCAACATTCAGAGACATTTTAAACATGCATTGACACAGACTAGAGCCTAAAGCGAAAAAGAAACAAGCCAATATTTCTTTTGACACGAAAGGGGAGGATAGTGGCATGTCCTGTTATAGTGACATTATCAACACTGCCAGCCGCAGCACAGATCACTGTATTAGCGTGAGTGACTTGTGGATAATGGTGACTAAATTATTACCAAGGCAAGTTTATTAGATTTTGATTGCATATGCTCACGTGTGTATTGAGTAAATTGAGGAGCCGTGATCAATACTCTCCTTCCAGTTAAATCACTGCAGACCAATTTGAAATGAGAGCGCTCTGCAGTTTTGCTGTTAGAGTAGAATTTTCATTGGCTGCAGCAGCACAGCAACAACCAAAATGTATTTGAATGTTTTCTCACAACGCGATTACCACTTCAAGACCATGTAGAATATCATGTGTCACAGATTATATATTTCTGAGTAAGGAGAGCTCACCTTATAGTCATATGTGGCATCAGGATTCTCATCACACGCGATGACCTCTGGTGCCATCCAATAAGGAGTGCCGATGAAAGTGTTCCTGCGGCTCACGGTGCGATCTAGCTGTGCACTCACACCAAAGTCCACTGGGTTTCAGATAAAATAGATGGAGAGGAAAACAGTCTGATTAGTTTTAAGCAAATGCTGAGAGCTACAGAGGTACGACAGGTAGTACTAACTGCAAGAACTATAGATATATAGCGCCATATTTAATATTTAACAGGAATGAAAACAAGGCTGTGAGGGATAGACGTACAGTGCATTCAATGGACTGTACTGTTATTTAAAAACAAACTGATTGTTCAGCTAACAAAAGTTATCCTCAAAAAAAAAAAAAAATCAGTAGTTGTGAAAATTACGATATCTAAGGCCTAAAATGTGTGCCATTGTAAACACTATAATCTATACCTCACAGCCTCGTTTTCATCGGTGTTAAATTCAACATGGCGTCTAGCCTGATTAAGGTCTATAGGCCATGATGCAATTACTTCTCTACCACTGTGAGCAAACGAGACAGCACCTAAAGTACAACTGAGGCCCTTGTTTCAAAGTTATTAAACAATTATTTTAGTGTAATGTCATGTACTAACCAGATGTGATGCAATAAAGTGATAAAAGCCATCTTTAAGATTTTGTTTTGACAAGTGAAAGATATCATGGTGTGGTCACATATACTGTTGCTGTGTGAAACTTTGCAAACAAAATACAGACTTCCTGTTTGTTGCTGCTGTGTGTTGAGTCTGAGCTCCGTCAAGTTAATTCTTTATGGTCTATTTTTTTATCCTAATATCAATTTTATACACCATTTTCATTTCTATAACGTGTGAATATATCCCCTGTCGTATTCTACAACAAAAGCAATCAGAGCGCCTTGTTATCACTAGTTTTATTTTGATTTCCCGAGTCCGCTATTAGCTTATAGCCCGTTAGCATCGCCAGCATGGTTGCCGCTAATCTCGCTTACATTGCTAATACTCTATTCACACACATTACCATTGTTTTACTCACTGCTACTTGCTTTAATGGCGGATGTGTGTCTACATTTAAGTGCAGGTGAGGACACGTTCGAGCTGCATTCGGTTGCTGGAAACATCCCGGGCTGACGCTCACAAGTCCGGGCTAAGTATACAGTGCGCCGCTAACCCTCCCACCACCTCTACTCCGTGTGTTTCTCTGCACAGGCCCCGTGCACCCAGGATGCGATCTTCCCAGATGTCCTTCACTCCGGCGCCGGGACACCACGGACCCTGGGTGCACCCGCAGCGGAAGACACGAGCCAGGCCCCGGGCGACAACCTCTCCCCCTCCGCCACCTCCGGTCTTCGAGATCTCCACCCGGAACTGCTTCGCTTCCCTCCGCGAGACGGAACGCGACGCTGTGATCATCGGAGACTCCATCATCTGGCCCGTCCGTGCTACGTTAGCTGAAGGTAAAGTGCACACTCACCATTTCCCTGGTGCTCATGTTCTTGATGTTTCTGCGCAGATACCCATGATCCCGAAGGGCGACTAGAGCATCGGAGCGGTCGTGCTGCACGCGGGGGTTAACGACACCAAGCTGAAGAGGACGCTGAAGAGGGACTTCAGGAGCCTGATCGAGACGATACGCAGCACATCGACCGCTTTCCACATATAGACGAGGACACGAAAGGGGTTAGGAGACTTGTTGCTTTAAATTAGGGGTGGTCCGATCAGGATTTTTGAGGCCGATCACACACGGTATCTGCCGATACCGATCTTTTTAAAGCCTTCTTTTTATCATTTATAACTATACATAGTGACCAAACTTACCATTGACAGAAATAGTCAGCTCTACTGCCTTTCCTTTTTTTATTTAAATCTTTATTACAGGCAATCCTGCCGTTCATAAAGAACTTTGATTTTCTAACTCCACGAGTGGCATCTATTATTGCCTTGTTTATCGAAAGTGCTCTTTCCCAAAAAGCCATATGTGTTGACTGAAACACAGTAGACTTTAATAATATGCATTTATGGTGTAATTACTAAATTTTCGTGTCAATCCATGTTCATATTTACTGCAAACAATGCGCTGTTACTTTAATTTAGCGTGTGCAGAGCAGCAAAAATAGACTCGGTGGAAACGATCTCTGCACTGCTCAAATTGAAAAAGGTTAGAGAAAAGCGTACTGCGCCATGGTACAAGAGTAATACCCATTCTCTTAAGAAAGAAACTCGTAATCTTGAGCGCAAATGGAGAAAAAATAACTTGGAAGTTTTTAGAATTGCATGGAAAAACAGTGTGTCCAGCTATAGACAGGCTCCAAAAGATGCCAGGGCCGGGCATATCCACAAACTCATAGAAAATAACCAAAACAATCCAAGGTTTTTATTTAGCACAGTGGCTAGATTAACAAATTATGGAGTGCCACAAGGATCTGTCCTAGGTCCTCTGCTATTTTCAATATACATGTTGCCCCTTGGTAATATCATTCGAAAATACGGGATTAGTTTCCACTGTTATGCTGATGATACTAAACTATATATCTCAACAAGAACAGATTTAACTTCTAAATTATCTAAGCTAACAGAGCGTGTTAAAAATGTAAAAGATTGGATGACCAATAATTTTCTCCTATTAATTTCGGATAAGACAGAGATATTACTTATTGGACAACAGTACACAGAATCTCTTGGATTACAATTTGCAACTAGAGTGTTATATTAGATAGCAACTTGTCTTTTGAAAATCATATTTCCCATGTTATAAAAACTGCATTCTTCCATTTTAGAAACATTGCCAAGCTACGAAACATGTTACCTGTTTCTGTTTCTGATGCAGAATATCTAGTTCATGCATTCATGACCTCTAGACTGGAGACTATTGTAATGCACTGCTAAGTGGTTGTCCTGCATCCTCAATAAACAAGCTACAGGTAGTCCAAAATGCAGCGGCTAGAGTCCTTACCAGGTCAAGAAATTATGATCATATTACCCCAATTTTACAGTCTCTGTACTGGCTACCTATTAAGTTCCGTATCAGTTACAAAATATTATTACTTACCTACAAGGCCCTTAATGGTTTAGCTACCGTGTACCTAACTAGTCTTCTATCACACTACAATCAATCATGCTCCCTAAGGTCGCAAAACTCTGTACGTTTGGTAGTACCTAGGATAGCAAAATCCACTAAAGGAGGAAGAGCTTTTTCGCATTTGGCTCCCAAACTCTGGAATAGCCTTTCTGATAAGATTCGGGGTTCAGATACATTCTCTCTGTTTAAATCTAGATTAAAGACACATCTCTTTGTCCAAGCATTCAAATAATGCATCTCATAATCTTGTACTGCAGTTATATCTGATCAAATGCACATTACTATTCTTTAGCTTGGGTTAAACAAATCAATTTTGCTTGGTTGGAACTTGGAACAGCAGCTACGCTAATTATGTCTCTATTTGTTTCTGCCGGTAACTAGGATTTACACAAGCTTCAGTTTGGATCCAGAACACTGTGTTAACAGTGTTCATAGTCTGTTTGATTACGTCTTTAATTGATTTTTCCAAACATTTCTGCCATATGTACATTTACTGACATAGTCACCACTGATAAGCTACTACTAAATATATTGTAGAAACATATATTGTACAGCTGCTTTGCAACGATTTGTATCGTGAAAAGTGCTATACAAATAAACTTGAATTGAATTGAATTTCAGCTAAATTGTGAATTTTCCGCATGGGCGAAAAAGTTCCCCACACAGAATTTATTAATGTTAAAGTTCACTTGAATTTACTGCATTGACCAACAGCAAATGACTACTGTGTGAGTGGTGTTTTATGTATCGCTTGATACAGTATACTATTGCGAAAGATATTTTTTGACCACGAAATTTTGCCAAAATTCTCTAAGGTGACCACACCTTCATGCAGAGTAGCCCTGCCCACTGGGGAATTTCACCAGTCCAAAAACGTCCGGTAATTAAAAGTATTTGATGTTTAAAGTGACTTTATTTACTTTATTAGCTCACATTGCTAGTCTTCATGTGAACAATAAATCTGTGAAAGTTAATCCGCTGAAAAAAAAATTGTTTGTCATTTTAATCTTTAATCAAAATCTGAACATTTGCTTCTGCTCTGGAATGGCATTCCTTCTCTGATGATGTCAGTTTGATGGCTTGTGCAGAATATCCTTAAACACACCCCTCCAACTGTTAGGTTGCTATGAGTGAGAGACAGAGAGGAGGAGCGCAAAAATAAAACCCTGCCTTCTACTCAATATTCCGTTTCAGCTGGAAATACATCACTACACTGAAATAAAGCCGGCAGCAACTTCCAGTTCACACAGACTTTAAAGTACAGTTCCACATTCAGTGTTGAACAATGGACCCTTTTCACAAGACTGTGATTTTTATGATTAAAAGACGTTTAACGTTTAACGGTCATGCGTTTAACGGTCATCAGCATCATAAAACCTCGAAAGTTTTTCTATTTGTATTTTTTTTTTTAAATGTATACTGTACATTTATAACACTATTCTTTGTATTATATTACCTTTGTATCAAATTACAAAAATACTAGTTAACGCTAATGCGCGGGTGTTTCTAATGCAGTGTCTATGGGAGGGACGGTAAATTTGACATCGTTCTCTCTTCTGACTGCAGTTATCAGTCTCTCTCAGTTTTTTCCCTTTTATTGAAAGTCATGAAAACACTATCGTGGAGTTTTTCTATTGATAATTTGAGCAAATGGGAATGCAAAGAAATATATTTGTGGTGCTCTCCCATTCACCGCTGTTCAAGTTAACCCAACTATGACGACTTCCGCTGCTGAGAAACCCGGAAATGTGAAAAAGGTCCATTGCTTGTCGCTGGAAACTAAAAGGGATAGTTCACCAAAAAATTTAAATTCTATCATTAATTACTCACCCTCATGTCGTTCCAAAGACCTTTGTTTACCTTCAGAACACAAATTAAGATATTTTTGATGAAATCCGAGAGCTTTCTGACTGCATAGACAGCAAGGGAACTACCACGTTGAAGGCCCCGAAAGGTAGTGCTACCTTAAGGACATTGTTAAAATAGTTAATGTGATATCAGTGGTCCAACCTTAATTTTATGAAGCTACGAGAATACTTTTTGTGTCATAATTTTTTTTTTCAAAGATGAACAAAGGTCTTACGGGTTTGGAAAGACATGAGGGTGAGCGATTAATGACAGAATTTACTTTTTTTTTGTGAACTATTCCTTTAACACGTTTACACAACATGCTTAGGGGTGGAAAAAAAATCAACAGCTGCTGCATTTGTGGTTAGTGCCGTACATGCTTTCAAGATAGATGACGTCCTATAAAGAATTGTATTACATAAGAAGCTAGTTTAACTAGACATGATAAAATGAAAAATTGAAAACATTTACATGTGATAAATCAAATAGGTGCGCTGACATGCAAGTGCCTGTGCTTTCAGGTAATTGGCCTCTCCTCACAGTAAACACAGAAATGTAATGTGATGAAATAAAAACAAATGTTCTCAAGGCAGAGAGACAGAAAAGAAACTATTTGTTTTGAAAAGCTCCTTTCGCAATCACAAACCTTTAGCATTCAGCCTTCAGCATATTTATGAAATCTGCTAGAGTAGCACTGTCAACTAAAGGATGATCAATTATTTACCCCTCACAGGCTAATTGATTTACCTCTGTTCCAGCCTACTCTGTCTCACAGTCAATGCTCATTTCCTCGCAGAGTCTTAAAGGGGGCACCGCTAAAGGCAACAGCGCATTAGCATTGCTGGGCCATGCTTCTTTCACATACCTTTGCTTTGAAACCTTCTCTGCACAGTCACAGTGAGGCATGTAAATGCTATGCAAAGTTATCTGAGCCTCAGGGCTGTGCTCTTACCTAGTTTGACCTCCGCATTCTCTGTTAGCAGCACATTCTGGCCTTTGATGTCTCTGTGGATGACTTTGTGATGGTGGAGATGAGTGAGGCCCTGGAAAAGAGACAAACATGAATTAGGAGAGAAAGGCAGAATCCTTTATTCGTAAACTAGGTTGTGAATGAGTACATTTAATAAATGACATTTTACACTTAAAAAGTAACAAAACATTTTTCCACTTCCACTTCCTGAACATTTATTCGCATTTTGCCATTCTTTAAAATAAATGCAACTTGGTATGATAATGTGTCATCTAATGCAATTACATTTTTTCTGTGGAACACAAAACGATTCATGCTCTAGATTTAAGGTCTTCTGAATGCATACTACATACACTACTATTTAAACATTGGACATTAGTAAAATTAATACTTTTATTTAGCAACGATACATTAAAATGCACAAAATGTACAGTTACTAAAAATTCTACTTAAAATAAATAATGTTCTTTTAAACTTTATATTCATTAAAGCATCCTAGAAAAATAAATTATCTCAGTTTCTACAAAAAAATTTAAACTGACCCCAAAATTTTGAACAGTAGAGAATTTGATTAGATATATTTATATAGGCCAGTCTATACTGTTGACCAGCTAGAATCCCCTAAAACAGCAAGCATGTTCCAAATGCTAGTTTAAGCACAGCAGGGAAGACAGTGAATAAAACACAGTGACTTGAGCCGTTACCCTGAGGATCTCTCTGCTAATGTAGGCAGTCCAGTCTTCCCTCAGTGAGTTGCCCTTGGTGTTCTTGATCAGGTCTGTCACTGAGCCTGCGCCACAGAACTCCATCACCAGCTGTAGAGACAACACAAGTCAATTCCTGCAAATCATAATCATCCTTTTGTCTTTCACACAGTCCCTTAAAGACTTATGATTTATAGATTTATGGCTTTGAGTCTATGTCTGATAGCTCTGAGGTCATCTATATGACATTGCACTGCTACATTCACTTTTATTACATAAATACACTTTCAGCACTATACAGATTTGTGAACAATCAAACACTTTCTAAAATGATAATGTCATTCCCCTTTAATACGTATGTTTCATTTCAATAGTAAAAATGTCAACACAGAAAAGAAAACTGTTCATTAAACCATTTCAAGGGGTCTTGAAACAGTTTCAACAACTTTTAGCCCCAAATCTCATTTCTGTGCAGTTGTCCCATTTATTCTAATTTTGCCCTCGCCTACCATTTGCTTATCAAAAATATATTAGAACAACCCACTTAAACTGCAAACAATCACAAACAAAACCCAAACAAACAGCACGACAGGGGCTGACTGCTTTAATCAGCCCGTTAATATTTCATTGGATCCATGGGATTATGCCCCGTAGAGCACTGGGTGGATTTTATCATATATTAAGACAAAGAGGAAAGTCCCACAGATCATTAAAAAAACATGATAAATATTGCAGCATTCAACACAAACACCCAAGTAGGGACATTCAAATGGAGGACATAAATCTTTGAGTACTGCTCAACCGCAAGCTAAGAGAGAGAGCGAGAGAGAGAGAGAGAGAGAGAGAGAGAGTGTCCATTAATATGCATGTGGATGCTGGGATAAATGTAGCAGACAGGAGGAAAGGCCTGTCACCATCGTCATGCGCTGAAGATCTGATCCCCTCCTCTCCCACCGGTCCATGTCTCTCAGACCCAAGACGTGCAGTGTTTAAAAGGCTGCATCACTCAGGTTTTAATCGGACCAGATTTGGCTGCAAGAACAAAACTTGCTGGCAAAGTGGCAAGCACAAGAGATCAGGAGGGACTTTCACTTTAATATCTGATGTGAATTTCATTTAAGATGCAACTGAGTATAAATCTAGAAGTGCATGTCTTGTCTGACTGCTCAATTCAATAACAAAAAACAAAAACACAAAACAAAACAAAAAACACAAAACACGAAACCAAAAACAAAAACTACAAAACAAAAACAAAACAAACAGGAATGAAAAGAAAGGGATGAAAAAAAGAACACAATAACACTTCAAACTTTTAACTCAAGTGAAGAAAGTTCATCTCTTTTCTTCAGGTGTCATGATTATTTGTAATAATGGGAAGGGTAATTCCTCAGAAGCAAAAGGTGATATTACTGTAATACGGATAAGCCCATATTACAGAAGTTAAACAAAGCCCATTAATCTTTGTCCATTTGTTTTCCCGGGTGGAGGCAGTGAACTTTTACAAATGAAAACAGGATTTGTTCTCACGAAAAGGGCAACTGACAAATAACTAAATCTACTGTTCTAGTACAGAAATCTGAAAAAAAAATTGTTTTGAGAAACACCTACATTTTTTAAACACCTACCTCATGGAATTTACTCAGCGTAGAAGCTATATTTAATTTGCTGCAAATGAAAATGACAAGTACGGCCCATTAAATAAATTGCACTGTTGAGTACCTGATTGTTGTTTGTATAAAACATTAAAACCACATCTTTCCAGAACAAAAACAACTAAGCTATCAAAAAACCGTAGCCAAGTTACAAAAATACTAGCAATTTGTCATGCTACAACAATGCTGCATTCAACAAATGAACATAACACACCAGTTGTGGATATGAAAATGGCTGCAAAATGTAGCTAGTCAACTTAGCTGATCCTCAAACCCTCCGATTTAGCCTTATTCTGTTGTAATTGGAAGTGACTTGTGCTTCTAGCTCCTCTAATCGTACTTCAGCGGAGAGTGTCCTGTCTAATCACGAGCCCTTGAGCTCAGGTTCAAATACTCCATGTGAGAGATGTGTGCTCAACCACACAACAGCCACTCAAGCTGGCTGCATCTGGAAATGGCCTACAGTTAAATAAGGAAACACTTTACATTATTCAGTTCTCTGAAACTGAACATTTGCTTCTGAGGCCAGTATGACTTAAAGGGATAGTTCACCCAAAAATAAAAATTCTGTCATTATTTACTCATCCTCGTGAGTTTCTTCTGTTGAGCACAAAAGAAGATATTTTGAAGAATGTTGGTAACAAAGCATTTGTTGGTAGCCACTGACTTCCAAAAAACACTATGGGAGTCAATAGCTACCAGCAACTTTTTGGTTACCAACATTCTTCAAAAATTCTTCTTTTGTGTTCAACAGAAGAAAGAAATTCACATTTGAGTAAACTTTACCTTTAAGAATTGTGAAGTTCAAACAAGGATAAATCCATTGTGTAAGAACAGTTGAAGTTAAGCTCAGTAATCTTGATGTCTGAGCAAATCATAATCCACTTATGACATATAAAACCACAACAACACACAAAGAAACATCTGCTGCTTGACCTCTTTAATACTTTATGAATCATGAGAAACTTGCTATTTTTCTGTCTAGGATGCCATGAAGGAGGAAGAATGAGATCATTGAGCACTGCTCATGAGGCTGTGTTTTGGGTGATGGTGCTTCTCTATTTTAAGATGCTGACTCATTTTCACAGACTATCTCACTCAGCCGTAGGCCGTGATTCAGCACCAATGCATGTCTCCTAGACAGAAAAGTGTACATACAGTAGGACTGCGTGATGTTTAGGCATTTTCGCAGCAACATGAATCTCAACAGAATCAAAACTCAATTGCCTCAGTTCACTCATTTGAAAAGACCAGTATATGCTGTGTTTGATGCTGATACCTTAAAGGATTAGTTCACTTCCAGAATAAAAAATTCCTGATAACATACTCACCACCATGTCATCGAAGATGTTGAGGTCTTTCTTTCTTCAGTCGAAAAGAAATGAAGGTTTTTGAGGAAAACGTTCCAGGATTTTTCTCCATATAGGGAACTACAATGGGGATCAACGAGTTGAAGGTCCAAATTGCAGTTTCAGTGCAGCTTCAAAGGGCTCTACACGATCCCAGCCAAGGAATAAGGGTCTTATCTAGTGAAACGATTGGTCATTTTCTTAAAAAAAAAAATTATATACTTTTTAACCAGAAATGCTTATCTTACACTAGCTCTGCGATGCGCATCCACGACATCTCGCATTACGTAATCACATTGGAAAGGTCACACGTGATGTAGGCAGAAGTAGTAATAAACTCCATCTGATTTTCTCCTCAAACTTCAAAATGGTCCGACATCGTTGTTTTTATCTTTTTTTGTAAAGGGCGTTTGATTTAGTCTTTGCACAATCATTTTGTAAACACTGGGTCAGTACTTCTGCCTACGTCACTTGTGACATTTCCAATGTGATTACGTAATGCGTGAAGTCGTGGACATGAAACGCGAAAATGACAGATCATTTCTCTAGATAAGGCTCTTATTCCTTGGCTGGGATCGTGTAGAGCCCTTTGAAGCTACATTGAAACTGCAATTTGAACCTTCACCCCATTGAAGTCCACTATATGGAGAAAAATCCTGGAATGTTTTCCTCAAAAACCTTAATTTATTTTCAACTGAAGAAAGAAAGACATGAACATCTTGGATGACATGGTGGTGAGTAAATTATCAGGATTTTTTTTTTTTTTCGGGAAGTGAACTAAATATGTGAATATACATCAAAAATGCTTATTTTATTATATTTAGTATTTTTATTTGTTCTTTATGTTAACCAACAAGCTTTTTTAGTCAACCTTGCTGTTTGAACAGGAGCTCTAAAAGCTAGTCCAGCAAAAACCAGCCTAAAGATGTGTGAAAATCACATGCTGGTGTAAGCTGGTCTTTTTAAAGTGCAGGCTTTCATTGCCTCTATGTCCTCTTCAACAGACTGAAAAGAATGTGCTGCAAACTAATCTTTGTGCACAAGGACAAAACTGAAGGAGTATTTATAGGCTTCAAGCTTAATTCAGAGTCCACAGCACTAACTGCTGTGTTAAGTTGGTGAGAGCAATCGTAAAATAGAAAGTGCTTATGCAAGAACAGCGCTGAAGCTGAGTGCCAGAGTGAATGGATTCCCTTGGAAACATGCACACCAACTACCTGAAGAGCAGGAGCAAAATTGAATGTAGGTTTCAATCACTTGATCATGCCAAAAGCTTCTTTCCCAATCTGTGTCTTTGGGCTTTTGATTGTCAGGTCAGAGGGAATAATGAAGAGGTCTGTGGCCCTCGAGTCTTACAGCAGAGGGAATGTCACCCTTCATCTGAAAGGTCTGCCCATTCAAGAGCTGTCACTCAGCGCTGAGATGTGTCACAAATGCACTTCATTTCCTGCGATGTCTATCTTTATTGGTGGAGCGCTACATCTATGTGCCCGTGTGTCCCTGCAGTCGCTGATAAACAACACAAATTACCCTGCCACTATCAGACCTGTCTTTCAGCTGAGGAAGAGAAGAGAACTGGAAGAGGGAAAGAGTTGTCAGGAGAAGAAAATATGGACGAGAAAAGTAAACTAGAGTGGGAGATGAAGTGAAAGAACAGAAGTATAGTCAGCAGATTTAAATAATGCCCTCTCGAATTTACTTATTATGGAGAAGAGATCATTACTTGCTTCATTATACACTCTCAGAAAAAAAGATAAACAGCTGTCACTGGGGTGGGTAACCCTATGTTACAAAAGCTTAAAAAAAGTACGTTTGTTGGCGCATATTAGCACCTTACAGGTACATATTAGTTCATTTTGAAAGGGTACCACCCCAGTGACAGTTCTGTACCTTTTGTCTGAGAGTGTAGGCCAAACACTATCAGTAGAATGGCAAAATACAGTAATTGCATCACTGGAACTGTGAACAACTTCCAAGTTTTAAATGTAATTGATTTGATATCAATTTTCACACTCAGGTTTTCTGCAAATCTGAGCATAGCTCAGACAAATCAGTCTTACAATAGACAGATCACTCAATTTCGGGTAATTTTGACAAATAATGTAGTTAAAACACAAGAAAATCAAACCTATTTTTACTGGATTATTACTATTGTATACAGTGAGTATAATTAAATATTTTCCAGTGAGCCTTGAGTGAATTTTGTGTAAAATTGCGTTTGATTTATATTAAAAATTCTATTGGTCTCATTGGTATAATTAAATTAAATTATTATTTATAGTAGTGGTTCTCAATCTATTAAATTGAAGGCCCACCAATTGTCACACAATATTTGAAAGGCCTAGGCTATAATATTCCTTCTGGTATTTCTGCTGTAATCATGACAAAGCTGCTAATTATTAAAGGGGTCATATGATTTTCCTTTCTCTTTGGAGTGTTACAAGCTCTTGGTGCATAAAGAAGATCTGTAAAGTTGCAAAGACGGCTTTCACCGTGGACGAAGCGGAGTCCAGCCCAGAGTCGTCACATGTCCTTCCGGACGCTCCGTCGAAATCACCAGCCGCGCCGTTCTCAAGCGTAAAAAGACAGTATAAGTCATTATAATCCATAATTATGTCCCCACTGGATGCAACGAATGCCTCGTTTATAGTGGGTTTTCATGTTTTTGAATCATCGCTCCGGCCTGACAGGGCATCATCACAATATGGTGAGGGGCGTAACATTTCCGTCTCACGCTTGAGGTACTCGGCCAATCACAATGCACTGGATAGCTGGCCAATCACAGCACACCTCGCTTTTTCAGACCGATGAGCTTTGTAAAAATCGACGCGTTTCAGAAAGGCGGGGCATAGAGGAGAAACAATAATGTACAGTATGTGGAAAATAATGTGTTTTTTGAACCTTAAACCGCATAAACACATTTCATTACACCAAATACACAAAATACTGGTCTTTTTAGCAGCATCATATGACCCCTTTAAACTGCTTTATTAACACAAACTGGGAGTTTATTAAATGAATTACCCAAAATAAATTTTGTGCCTCCAAAAGTTTTAAGAACTGTATGTTTTTCATTAAAACGGTTGTTAAGGGGGGAAACAAAAAAGGAAATATATTTTTCCTTTTTTTTTTAAACATTTTAATAAATGAAATTCAAATACAAAAAAAAAAAATGATTTAATATTTTTAATGTAATTTTAAATTATCCTGTGACCCGGTTCCCTGGTTGAGAACCACTTATTTATATTATATCAGCATTATATTGTTATAGATCAACCTCATCTCTAAATATTGGCTTTGGGTTTTGAAAATCCTATATTGGTCAGCCACTACATTCAAGCACACATCAACTCGGGCTAGGAGTTAACAACTAGGGCTGCCCTCGACTAAAGATTTTTCTGGTTGACTAGTAGTCGTTCATTTGAAGCATTAGTCGAGGTAATCGCATGTTTATTAATAAACCATTTAAATAATAATAATGAGCCTTTACATTGCCTATTAAGCGCTCAAGCGCACACAAAAAGCTTGCCACAGCACCAGCAGAAGTAATGATTATGAATGTGTCGGGAAAAACAGTAAGGATGCTGCACTAACATTTTAATAATGTATTGATAAACTGGTGCTTTCTTTGTTTTCGGCTTAAGAGATGAAGTCGGCGACACTGACTCGGCATCGCCGCAGTAGTGGATGGACGCGCCTGTATGCTTGCTACGGATTACATAATCTGAGAATATCTGTTTTCCATTGGAATTGGTTTATTTTAAAGTAGACATTTCACTCTATATAGATATATTTTTTATGTCTGTAAGGCAAATATACACAGAGTTTCGCGTTCACAGAGACAGAGATGGCAGAAAGCACATCCTGTTTGCTTTCATTATTTTACAAAAGTGCAATGATTTGTTGTTATTGTGAGTGCACACAAATAAACGTAGAGTCTTTACAGATTCGAAAGCTGTATTATTCTTATCTGTATGACCAAGTATTTTAAGAGCAAATGACCGCACCGGCGCCTCCATCTGTCCTGCAGTGAGCGCTACTGTTCAGCTTCCACACTCCACACAAACACTGAATAGCGCACATTTCTCTAGGTGAACATTAGATTGAGTGGCCATAAAAGCCCAGCCGTTAACAATCTGTCCGTCATGGACTGCGTGACTTCGCCAATATGGATTTATTTTTCTGTGACTAAGCGACTAATAAAACTTTGGTCGACCAAGCTTCTTCTGGTTGACTAACGGTTAGTCGACTATTAGGGGGCAGCCCAACTCACAACTGAGTGATAAGAGTACATAAAAATTCTATTATTCCAATCTTTACAAAAAGGCTTCACAGCCTTTACAAAGTCCTTAACTTTTCCCAGCATAGAGCTCCATTAACTCTCCATGACAACAAGTCTGTAGGAGAGACAACGGTGCTTTGATTCCTGTTCATCAATGTTCATTCAAGGCCCATTTATCATACACTTCCCCATAGGCCCATAAAAGACCACATATACACAGGGCAGTGTGTTCGAAGCACAGATGGATACACTCTCTCCATCTCCACTGGCTTACTGGGACACGGTACTCACCCACAGCTGGTCGTCCACACCGGGAGGGTTCTTTTTAATGAAGGCACCATAGTAGGTGGCAATGTTCCTGTGGTGAGAGTATTTCTTCAGCATGTTGATCTCAGCTTTGATCTCCTCCTCTTCCTCCTGTCAAGACACATGCAGCAGGAAATTAGGAGGGCAGAGAGCACAGGATTAGCTCTTGGCCCCAAGAATTACATCCTGACTGGAGTGTCCCTCTGGGAGACTTTCAAGCCCCCCAACTCAATGCGCTCTTCTCAAGAGCATGCTGGACTCTGCTGATGAACAGCTATTTGAGCTAATGACAACTCTCTTTATCTGCTCTCTCATTCACTACAGGTAAAAACACAATTTCCAGGAACAACCCCATCCTGATAACTGGATTCCCTCATCACCCAACCAATGAATTTCCAGGACTTTGAGGAATTTGTGTTTACTAGATGATTTTAAAAATCATCTTACAGGATAATAACACAACAAAAAGTGCTTTCAAGCCAGTTCAATATTAGGGATGCATGATATTTTTACCGTATTTGTTATTGTCTTATAGATTTGGAGATTTGATTTATTGTTATTGGTCAATATTAGATATTTAGGTGTTTCTATTTTAACATTTAGATTACCCGTGTCTTCATCCAATGCTCACTTAAAATTAATCTTAAAAAATGCTAAAAATGTACTACTACTACTACTACTACTACTACTAATAATAATAATGCTAAATTGAATCTTTAGCATATCTCAGAATATAAATTTGTATTCAGTAAATAATAATATTGTGATGGCCAAATTCCCTTGCATCATTTAAAACAACTGATTTTAATATTTAAAGTATTATTTTTTATTTAGACAATAAATAAATAAAAAATAGAAATAGAATTTTGTCTTATCAGTTATCAGCCATAAAGAAAATAAAATTTGCATATCTGTATCTATATCAGCTTCGTTATTAAATATTATAGAGATCAGCATAACTAGAAATATTTATTTTCACTGTAGAAATTTCTGACTTTTCTATTATTAGAAAATAATTGTACAATACCCTGCTAATTCCAGTTTTACATGGGGACCCTGCATTATAAAATGGGTCTCAAAACCTACTGTACTGCCAACCTAGACCATGTGTGCATTATTGGCATTTACAAACACTTATATATTGTCTAAAATGATGTCTACGAAGACAGTCGATAAGGTTTTGAAACAGCCATAGTCTATAGTACAGGGAAGAGGTTTGTCCTACAAAACAAGGATCCATGAAACCTGCTAATCAAGCGTTATTCACCCCGAAATAACAGGGGGCAGCCACAAGCCATTACAAACACAACCAACGGTGGCCAGTGAAATCATAACAGCTTGTGAATTGAATTCGCTACGGTATTTCAAAATCTACAACAGCTTATTAAATGCTAAATTGACTTCAGATTAAAAAATAAAAAGATAAGATTGGAAAAATCTGCCGTTAAAAAGGGCAGACAGACGTGACTGAAATACTGCAACTGAATTAAAAAAATGGCAGCCCAATGACTGTCACTTGAGGGAACTCAACTTTAAAAACACAGAAGACATTGTAGCCTTATCTTTTCTGCTCTATTATAAAGAGGGATGCTAAAAGGTTATTAAGAAGACATCATATTTTATCATCCAGAGAGCTAATGATGAGAAAACTAAGCCTTGAGGATACATGGATATAATAAAACGTCAGAAATAAGATCAACTAAGCCTAAAATAAACCTGCAGATTTGAGCAGAGGACTCTTCAAGAGGCTTCGACATCTTGTCAGTGAAAGATCTCAACAGCTTCAGAGCATAATAAGAGGTCAATACTGAAGTAGAGAGGAAAATAAACTCACCCCTGTGACATCCATGCACTTGATGGCAGCCAGTTGACCTGTTTTGACATGTCGGCCCTGCAGAGAAACAAACATAGGTTGTGCTTAGGAAAAAGCTTACAACTTGGAATATCATTGTGACTTCATCATGCCTGGGAAACAACCAAACAATATGTACCTAAATATTCAATGAATATATTTATAGCTTCAAATATTCTTCTAGGCAAACAAAAAACTATTTTAATCTAAGAACATAAACTGATTATGTCCTTCCCTAGAGAAGAGTGTTAGGCTCAGCTGGAATACAGGCAAAAGTCATGATGCCCAAATAAGGCTTGATTTTCATCAACAACATCTTTAATGATTCAGTAAGATATTTCAAGGAAAGCTGACCTAAATTCCAGCATTTTCTGTTTATCCAAATAAATACACCCAGAGAAATGAATACATTTCACAAAAAAACAATTGTTCTATAATTGGCAATTAATTACAGTGAAAGAGAGGTTTGTTGACACCAACACTACAGATTACACCTGTATGACATTTGATTACACCCGTCAAATAATAAAACTCAATGGGCATATTTGTTTAGTTAACAATCATTTATTATCTCTTCAGCACGTTTCTTAAATCACCTTATCTAAAAATAACCGTTTCTTAAAATAACTAGACTGTCATGCACACCTTATATCATCACTATGTGATTTCTGTCTATAAAAAGGCACCGACAAATACTTCCATTTTAAAGATAAGACCTTTAAGCCATGTTAAGTCTAAGAATGAATACACTAACTTGATATCTATGCGGTTCTTCAGTTCTAACTATAAACCTGAGCACTAGGTGTAATACAGTTCAGGGGCGATAAGCTTTTTTGTGTTTAAATGTTTTTGAAATTAGGTCTCTCGTTCTCACCAATGCTGCATTTATTTGATCAGAAATACAGATAAAACAGTAATACTGTGTAATATTACAATTTAAAATAATTGTTCTCTTTTATTTATTTATTTTTCCGGTGATGGCAATGCCGAATTTTCAGCAGCCATTAACTCCAGTCTTCAGTATCACATGACCCTTCAAAAATCATTCTAATAGAGAAAACTGTAAAGAAACTCAATACAGCAACTCATTGTCTCAGTATCTCTAAACCACCAACAGAAGCTTATTGGTTTAAGTACAGAGCAACAGTGAAACCAGCACATACAATTCCCAAATCACAATTACATGGAGGTTCACAGTCAAGGCGATCTGTCCCCATTTCTGAGTCACAAGGGGGAAGTTGTGTCAGAGCTGTTAAACCCAGATTTCACTGTGGACTAAGATTTTATTTTTAACCAGGAGGAAAAAAAGTGAGCACCAGCTTCACTAATACAGGAAGGAACGCGTGACATCTTCATCCTCATAATATTCCCATCCCACTTTGCTCATTAACTAGGGCCCTATGATTTCCACGATGCAGAAAACGCGGCAGAATAGCGGAATCCAGTCATAAAAACTTAATTTACTGTATAACGCGACTGTCACAGAATGTGCCAAATTTTGGTGATGCTCGCAATGTTTCAGGCTCTGCTGCCTCAATATACGAGTACATAAACACATAAACAATCTCCAAAACTGCTCTGAGAGTCACTTTATGAGCATTTTACCGTTTCTTTTAAGAAAAAATAGGCCTATGTCATATACAAACGGAAATTTAATGGTCTTCACAGCAACCTGTCAAAACAAAAGTTCAGTTTAATTTGAAGAAACCATTACTTAAATGTAATGATAGTACTACTACTAATAATACAATTATTATTAAAACATTATTTTTAAATGAATATTTACCAGAAAAATTATTTAGCAGAACTTTAGCAGAAAAATTTAAATATACAATGCAGTATTTTGGGTGAAAAAAAAAACAAAAAACAAAAACACAGTAAATTATTTTATAAAATCAATTAATTAGAGATGCTTTTGATTATTAATATTTAATGAAGCCATTAAAATGGAATCCAGAAAATGAACAGAAAACTGAATTTGAGAAAAAAAAAAAAGTCATTGGGCCTTAAAGTCATTTTTGTAAAACTTTTAATAAATTGCTGATTAATATTGTAAGCTTCATGATTTCAATTAAGTAGACATGCTTTTTGATGAATAACATTTAATTTGACCATTAAAACAGAGTGTAGAAAAATTTAAATGGAAAAAATGGAATTTGGAAAAAATAAAACAGATTTCATAGGGCCCTAATTAACACATTAGTCCCTCTTATAAGTCAGCATAAATAACTAAGTGAAACCATGACTAAGGGGCATCACTGGGCAGAACTTAGTTACACAAGTAGCAACTTCCTAATTCAGAGTGTCTAGCCTCAGCTATCAGCCACATCCTCCTTCTGATATACTGTAGGTCACAAGCTTGGTGACATTCTTCCCATACGGTATCAGCCAATCGGCAGCCGGCACTCATAATAATTAAATCTCAACGGCTCCCACCTCGACACTCAGCAATACGCTTTCCCCCTTCTTCCTTCAGACACCAGACAAACAGATAGAGGGACAGAGACAGCAAAGCACTAGAGAAAGTAAACAGAGATACCAAAAGAGGAAGACATCTTGACAGTTAAATGTCAGAAGGAATTCAGAATAGCCTCTGTAGAAAAGCAAAGCCTGGGATGCAGGACTCAACATAAGGCGAATGTCCTTGACTATTTGTCGAAGGGCCAAAAGAGAGATTGTCAGGCAAATGACAAGACCACCTCAGTGGCACCATTAATAGGCAAAAATTTGACTCGTTCAAACATGTACAGTCCCTTAGCATAGCATAACAACTGCAGCTTCACACACAAATAGCAGATGGGCCAGACAGCGCTGCCTTTCAAGGCCTCAGTGAATAGATTCGGCTGTCATTCAAAAGAAAAATCCAATCCTCTTTTCTTCCAAATTGAACATGGAGAGTTATTTTAACATCAGCAGGTGTTCAGCCATTGATTTCAATCCAGAACACGCCGTCTACGACTAAACAAAATCACTACTCTTGACCTTAAGAACTGGTTTCATCCCCCTAATACACAATATTCTCACCTCATATGATACATAGACTGTATATTGCACTGCATTGCATTATATGTGAGCTTCGTGGAGTCAGCACAGAGCGTGTGCTTTTAGAATCGCAATTCCATTCAGCCATTGGTCTTTGTGACCTAGATCTACGATAACAGCCTGCGTGAATGAGGATTATTGGATTTAAAAACATATCTTATGAATGCTGTATACTTGAGTATATTTCTAGCGCTCTGGCTCCTAATGGCATCGCTCAACACTAGGTTACAAGCAGGAATAATAATAGAATCGCTCGCTCTCTGCCAGAGTAAACAGAGCAGGAATGAAAGAGGGCGATGAAGATGAATAGAGCTCATTCTGTGACGCTCCGTAACACATGGGTCTGCTTCCTCCGATCCTACTGATGAAATTAAAGGTCACAGACCAAACACTTCAAAAGCCAATAAGAATAACATGGAATATACAGTTTGAATGTGATAATCATTCAAATTTCTGAAACTCTGTATCAAATTACCATGGCATTACCATCTTTGTATCATGGTACAAGCAACGTACTTTTTAATGGTTCTGATGGCAATATAAACTGTCATCTGCATGGTTGCTGTTACATTAACTGTCGCTGTGTGAATGATACCAGAGAAAGGCAGACCTGGCATTAACCTTCATGCACTTGAGAACATGAACGGCTCACATAACAACCATGTAAGTGGGTGTTTACTGGCTCTGATTGATGCGTGACTTAAATTTATCCCCCCTATTCGTCCTCCCGTACTTGGTTTGAATTACACTTGTCAGCAAAGTAAGACTATTAGCATAGACGAGGTTTTGTCAAAATTGACATTGAATAAATATTTGTGACCCTGGACCACAAAACCAATCATAAGGAGATTTATACATCATCTGAAAGCTGAATAAATAAGCTTTCCATCGATGTATGGTTTGTTAGGATAGGACAATATTTGGCCGAGATACAACTATTTGAATATCTGGAATCGGAGGGTGCAAAAAAAAAATCAAAATATTGAGAAAATCGCCTTTAAAGTTGTCCAAATGAAGTTCTTAGCAATGCATATTACTAATCAAATTAAGTTTTAATATATTTACAGTAGGAAATATACAAAATATCTTCATGGAACATGATCTTTACTTAATATTCTAATGATTTTTGGCATAAAAGAAAAATCTATAATTTTGACCCATACAAATGTATTTTTGGCTATTGCTACAAATATACCCCAGCGACTTAAGACTAGTGATCGACCGATATTGATTTTTTTATAACCGATACCGATACCAATTATTTTCATGTTTATGTGCCCGATAACCGATATGCAGAACCGATATTTATTACTGTTATAAAGTAAATAAATGACTGAGTGAAGTAAGAACATACTTCACTTTGGTTTTTCTTTGAATAATATTCTCTGGAATATTGGAATATAACAAACAAAACATTGTATTTTATTGCATTTCTCAACTGGAATGTTATATCAGAATTATTAATAATGTTTTTGTCCTACTAGATTATGAAATGCCTGCTGACAGCGTGGTTTATCTATGCAGTTTAAGGGAAGTCGTGGCCTAATGGTTAGACTCGCGGACTCGTAACCCAAAGGTTGCGGGTTTGAGTCTTGTACCGGCAGGGATTGTAGGTGGGGGGAGTGAATGTACAGCGCTCTCTCCCACCTTCAATACCACGACTGAGGAGCCCTTGAGCAAGGCACCGAACCCCCAACTGCTCCCCGGGCACCGCAGCAAAAATGGCTG
>NW_015540881.1:1810748-1813583 GCF_001515605.1 Sinocyclocheilus anshuiensis | reverse complement strand
TGTCTCGTCTCCCCTCAGACGCGCTGCAATGGCGATCCTGCGCGCAATTCTCAAAACACCCACAAGATGGCGCCGTTTATCGGTGAATCCGATATTACAAAACCGATATCCGCTTATGGTAAAATGCTTAAATATTGGGAAAAATATCGATAAATCGATATATCGGTCGATCTCTACTTAAGACTGGTTTTGTGGTCTAGGGTCACATTTGGTAAAAAAACAACAAAAAAACTAGTTAAAAAAAAAGTTCAAAAAGGTCACAAATTTTAAAAACGTTTCAACTTGTATGCCCATTTTGCAAGTAAAAAATACCTGTATAGATTCTATATATTTTTTGTAAAATAAAAAAAAATGAAATAAATAAAAAGTATTAAAAATATATATATATCATAAAACATTAAAAATTATGATTATTAAAAATAAATATTTTATGTAAAAATATAAGATATGTAAATATAATTACGACACTTAAAAATATACATTAAAATAAGCAAATCTAAAATGTAATTTGTAAACTAATTCATTAACAATAAAAAAGTCGAATATAGTCAGACTTATAAAGTCAGAAAAAATAAAAAAAGATCACGATTACTGAAAATAAATATAAATCACATGTATTATACAAAAACATAAAATATGTAAATATAATTTTATACTTAAAAATAAGAAATGTAAAATTATAAAAATATAAAATTATTTTTTTTTAAAGTTGAACCTTGCTGCATTTTTAATAACAGCTAAAGCACAACATGTTAATAAAAGCCCTGTGGCTAAAATGATTAAAACACATTTTGAGAAAATAAAGATAAAGTCACTAATTGACTTCCGAGTTATTGGATGAATTCAATCCAATCTCTTAGTATTTCCTAATTAGCAACAGAGACCCAATATTGAATATGTCATTAGGGGTCTGCCATAACATGCCAGATTTCTAGTTAATTTCTGCAGTTTCAGTGACAGCCAATTGTAATTTGCCTATAGCATAAGTAAACACATCTGCAGTTAAATGTCACTGTTTGACGGATTCTCACAGCCTCATTCTGCAGCGTTACATGTTTGAGTTAGAGAGAGGAATACAGACAAAGGGCTCCAGGGTTGAGATGACAGGGATCGGTGCCGCAGTGTCAGGGAAACAACTGGGTTTAATGAGATAGCCCAACTGTTTGAGATGCAGGAGAGAGGCGTGCCTCTCTTCTCACTCCATTCCCACTGAAACCAATTCGCTAGTGGCTTCTTCACATGACTGCAGAGGCACAGTGCAAGGTGAGCATTCCTGATAAGACTAAATTGACTCTTTGAGCACTCTTTCGACTGGCCTTGAATTGGCGCCATAGCCAAATCGCATGCGAAAACTTTTGACCTCTCAGTGGCTAAAAACCGCAAACACCAACTTACAGTTTACAGATACTAAGACCAGATCAACAGTTGGAAAATAGAGCCGCTTACCCATGTTCTGCTAATATTGAGCATTTAAACACCGTCAAGCTTATTCAGTGTTTGCAGCAGTGCTGAGCGGGGGAAAAGTGTGCACACCGGCCCGCTCCAATCTGTCGTTTCACAGCAGCTGATCAGCAAAACACTCCACGAGGTACTGAAGTGCCACATAAGGGCTGCAGAAAGCCAGCCAAAACATTCTGAGCTACACACCGACGAGAGGAAAGTTACACCACATCCAAAGACTTTTGGCTAACCGTGCATGTCCACTGGTGCGGAGCTGAGTGGGATATTCTAATTCATTCTCTATGGGAGCTGAGCGGCCAGCTCAGCGGATTGTGCGATTGACGATGGAGTGGAGCAAACACAGAGCATCAAACAGTTGAGAAGTGTTCAATGTCATGCAAATAAGAGGTGAAAAATGACAGCGTTTCATAGGTTTTTAGAGCTTAAATCGCATTGTTGCACTTTTACTAGATTTAAATTCAGATTTAAAATTCAGTTTGGACTTTCTTTATGTGGCTATAGAGTCTGGATGGGTAAACAAGATTTATTAAAATGATATTGTAGGGCTGCACAATTTAAAGAAAAAAATACAATTGTGATATATACTTAAAAATAAGAAATGTAAAATTATAAAAATATAAAATTATTTTTTTTTAAAGTTGAACCTTGCTGCATTTTTAATAACAGCTAAAGCACAACATGTTAATAAAAGCCCTGTGGCTAAAATGATTAAAACACATTTTGAGAAAATAAAGATAAAGTCACTAATTGACTTCCGAGTTATTGGATGAATTCAATCCAATCTCTTAGTATTTCCTAATTAGCAACAGAGACCCAATATTGAATATGTCATTAGGGGTCTGCCATAAATAATAATAATAATAATAATAATAATAATAATATTAGTAGTAGTTGTAGTAGTATTAAGTAATAATAATAATAATAATAATGATAACAATAATAATAATACTGCTAATAATAATATTATGAGTATTAAGTATTATTAAGTAGTAGTAATAATAATAATAATAATAATAATATATTTCAAAATAAATAACGTAATAATACACTTTCATAGTAAAAATAAAAATATTAAATTATTTAATTTAATTATTTTAAAAATAATAATAATAATAATAATAACTATCACGTTTTTATTTTGGTGGAACCCCAAAATAAGCTTGTAGAGATGGAGTTCAAGTGGAGCATTATTTACTGCAAAGGCCAGCTGTTGTGAGACACTGAAAACACTGGATCATGATTATGAAAGACCACAGTGTGGCCTGTGTTTCTATTTTTGTCTTCAATATATTTATTTTAACATGGAGTGGGAGAGTAAACTTTAAAAAAAAAAAAATAATAATAATAATAATAATAAACAAAGTCTCCAGGAGT
>NW_015540881.1:1801952-1808652 GCF_001515605.1 Sinocyclocheilus anshuiensis | reverse complement strand
TGTCTCGTCTCCCCTCAGACGCGCTGCAATGGCGATCCTGCGCGCAATTCTCAAAACACCCACAAGATGGCGCCGTTTATCGGTGAATCCGATATTACAAAACCGATATCCGCTTATGGTAAAAATGCTTAAATATTGGGAAAAATATCGGTAAATCGATATATCGGTCGATCTCTACTTAAGACTGGTTTTGTGGTCTAGGGTCACATTTGGTAAAAAAACAACAAAAAAACTAGTTAAAAAAAAAGTTCAAAAAGGTCACAAATTTTAAAAACGTTTCAACTTGTATGCCCATTTTGCAAGTAAAAAATACCTGTATAGATTCTATATATTTTTTGTAAAATAAAAAAAAATGAAATAAATAAAAAGTATTAAAAATATATATATATCATAAAACATTAAAAATTATGATTATTAAAAATAAATATTTTATGTAAAAATATAAGATATGTAAATATAATTACGACACTTAAAAATATACATTAAAATAAGCAAATCTAAAATGTAATTTGTAAACTAATTCATTAACAATAAAAAAGTCGAATATAGTCAGACTTATAAAGTCAGAAAAAATAAAAAAAGATCACGATTACTGAAAATAAATATAAATCACATGTATTATACAAAAACATAAAATATGTAAATATAATTTTATACTTAAAAATAAGAAATGTAAAATTATAAAAATATAAAATTATTTTTTTTTAAAGTTGAACCTTGCTGCATTTTTAATAACAGCTAAAGCACAACATGTTAATAAAAGCCCTGTGGCTAAAATGATTAAAACACATTTTGAGAAAATAAAGATAAAGTCACTAATTGACTTCCGAGTTATTGGATGAATTCAATCCAATCTCTTAGTATTTCCTAATTAGCAACAGAGACCCAATATTGAATATGTCATTAGGGGTCTGCCATAACATGCCAGATTTCTAGTTAATTTCTGCAGTTTCAGTGACAGCCAATTGTAATTTGCCTATAGCATAAGTAAACACATCTGCAGTTAAATGTCACTGTTTGACGGATTCTCACAGCCTCATTCTGCAGCGTTACATGTTTGAGTTAGAGAGAGGAATACAGACAAAGGGCTCCAGGGTTGAGATGACAGGGATCGGTGCCGCAGTGTCAGGGAAACAACTGGGTTTAATGAGATAGCCCAACTGTTTGAGATGCAGGAGAGAGGCGTGCCTCTCTTCTCACTCCATTCCCACTGAAACCAATTCGCTAGTGGCTTCTTCACATGACTGCAGAGGCACAGTGCAAGGTGAGCATTCCTGATAAGACTAAATTGACTCTTTGAGCACTCTTTCGACTGGCCTTGAATTGGCGCCATAGCCAAATCGCATGCGAAAACTTTTGACCTCTCAGTGGCTAAAAACCGCAAACACCAACTTACAGTTTACAGATACTAAGACCAGATCAACAGTTGGAAAATAGAGCCGCTTACCCATGTTCTGCTAATATTGAGCATTTAAACACCGTCAAGCTTATTCAGTGTTTGCAGCAGTGCTGAGCGGGGGAAAAGTGTGCACACCGGCCCGCTCCAATCTGTCGTTTCACAGCAGCTGATCAGCAAAACACTCCACGAGGTACTGAAGTGCCACATAAGGGCTGCAGAAAGCCAGCCAAAACATTCTGAGCTACACACCGACGAGAGGAAAGTTACACCACATCCAAAGACTTTTGGCTAACCGTGCATGTCCACTGGTGCGGAGCTGAGTGGGATATTCTAATTCATTCTCTATGGGAGCTGAGCGGCCAGCTCAGCGGATTGTGCGATTGACGATGGAGTGGAGCAAACACAGAGCATCAAACAGTTGAGAAGTGTTCAATGTCATGCAAATAAGAGGTGAAAAATGACAGCGTTTCATAGGTTTTTAGAGCTTAAATCGCATTGTTGCACTTTTACTAGATTTAAATTCAGATTTAAAATTCAGTTTGGACTTTCTTTATGTGGCTATAGAGTCTGGATGGGTAAACAAGATTTATTAAAATGATATTGTAGGGCTGCACAATTTAAAGAAAAAAATACAATTGTGATATTTTAAATAAAAATTGCAATTGCAATTTAAAGTGTAACTTTTTTTTAAAAACATCAAAGTGCAGCTTTTTTGTCTGCACAAATAACAATTGTTGTTACATAATAATAATAATAATAATAATAATAATAATATTAGTAGTAGTTGTAGTAGTATTAAGTAATAATAATAATAATAATAATGATAACAATAATAATAATACTGCTAATAATAATATTATGAGTATTAAGTATTATTAAGTAGTAGTAATAATAATAATAATAATAATAATATATTTCAAAATAAATAACGTAATAATACACTTTCATAGTAAAAATAAAAATATTAAATTATTTAATTTAATTATTTTAAAAATAATAATAATAATAATAATAACTATCACGTTTTTATTTTGGTGGAACCCCAAAATAAGCTTGTAGAGATGGAGTTCAAGTGGAGCATTATTTACTGCAAAGGCCAGCTGTTGTGAGACACTGAAAACACTGGATCATGATTATGAAAGACCACAGTGTGGCCTGTGTTTCTATTTTTGTCTTCAATATATTTATTTTAACATGGAGTGGGAGAGTAAACTTTAAAAAAAAAAAAATAATAATAATAATAATAATAAACAAAGTCTCCAGGAGTCAGAGCCAAAAACACTGATTAGAATGACACAGAAAAGCTTGCAGTAAACACTTCAATAAACACTTCAGCAGCAGCTGCTGATCATAACTCAATCTATATGTTAGTAAAGACACACTCTGGCATAAATACACCTCATTTTCAGTCACTAAGTACTGCTGTAGAATCAATAAAACTAAACTAGCTGAAAAGTCCATTGGCATTAACTGAACAAGTTTTAATGAACGCTGGGAGTGCAATCACTCTTTTCCATCGCCCTCAAACAATCCCTCCTGGGATTCAAGCATCATCCAAGAGGGCCAAGAAACAGAGCCATGGCAAATAATTCAACACAATGTTTTTTCTCCCAGCGTGCAATCAGCCTCTAATCAGACAGTGGGCCTGTTGGGCCTGTCTCTCTTCTGCATACCAATTCAATTACAAAGCCCATTGAGGGCCATTAAAATGCAAGCGGCTCCCCATACAGTAGCCTAGCAACAATTACAGTAAGCAGTGCAAGTCCACCGGAGGATAAGAACTGCTGATTGCTCCTCTTTCGCTCATCTAGGCTGATAAACAGAGCTCGTGGAACGCTGCCCTGCTGGCACAGTTTCCTCGGAGCTAAATTAAGTTCAGACGGCTTGCTGACACTTTGATAGACTGGCCGTTGGTTTGTTTAAATGTTGACATCTAAGTCAGTGCTGAAGAAAATTGAAATGAACGATAATGTTTTGTTTATCATCCAGCCAAATAGAGATTGCAGATATGAAGCCTGTTCCAAAACCAGTGAGTGGCCTAAAGAGGCAGGCGCTTAGGGCACACTTATTTATTTATTTTAATTCATTCAATTAATTTAACTTAATGAACACACATAAAATGTAGTTTTTTTTTTAAATAGACAAATACTTAAAATAAATTTTTTTAATTAAATACATACATAAATTTAGTTACAAATATATACAAAAATAATTTCAATAAATAAATAAATAAAAATAAAATATATATATAAATAAAATAAAAGTGTATTTGTATTAAATACATAAACTGTGTGTTTATGTATAATAAATAAATTAAGTGCTGTCAAACGATTAATCACATCCAAAATAAAAGTTTGTTTACATAATATATGTGTCTACTGTGTATATTTATTATGTATATATAAATACACACAAACAGTATATTTTGAAAACATTTACATGTATTTACATGTATATTTATATTCATGTAATTTATATTATATATAGAATTATATGAATATAAATGTATATACATGTAAATATTTTGAATATATATATTGTATGTGTGTGTATTTGTATATACATAATAAATATACACAGCACATGCACATTATGTACACAAAAACTTTTATTTTGGTTGCGATTAACCATTTGACGGCACTAAAATAAATAAATAAATAAAAGGCTGAGCTAGTGTTGAACAGATGTCACTGGCAGTCCACAAGCGTTTCTATGTAAGATTATATAAAGTTTTCTCAGCGCATCTCCACTTACCGAAGTGCCCATTTTGCTGTACCAGATTTCTGTTAAATCTACTTGGCAATTGAAGGGAGTGTGTTTGAACTGCTCTGTTCAATCCATATCTCTCCGCTTAGATCGGAGGAGGACAAATTTACGTTTTATCAAACGAAGTTCTGTGCTGCTTTACTGTTTGACTCCTGAGCTGCAAACAATCGAAAGCACTCAGATGAGAAAGACAAAGAGAGGAGAAAGTCAAGTTTTTTCTCCCTCTTCAAAGCGCATCTTAAGTTCGGTATGAAAGAGCTCATACTGGACAGCTTATTAATCCCCCTCGACTCCCAAATGAAAATGTTTTTGAAATTTTAAAGGCAGCCTTGAAATTCATTCAAAGCTCAATTCCATGTACTGTGGGAATATTATATCAGGCAAGCACTGACAAGAGGGAAATTTCACAAAGACAATGAAGTGAAAAACAAAACGGTCAGAATTCCCAACCACACTGAATAACGAAGTGGGGTAATACACAACTCACAATTCCCAAACTGCCAGTCCTACCGTACTACTACTCGAAATCCTCAAAATGGCCAAGCATATGTTTCAGTTATATCATCAATAAAATCTGACAACACTGATAACAAATTCAGACATTTTTTTCCCCTAAAATTCACAGAACCCGACCAGAAACAGCCCTGGTCCAGCTTATGTACATGCATGTTTTAGTATATAGAGTGGAATATTATCAAGACTAGACAATGATTTTGTTATGACGATTATGACAGTAACTCTTTTTCAAATGTTTTAAAAGGTAAGACCTCCTACAGGCAACAAAAACATTGTGATTTCAACCACAAATTAACAAATATTAATATTTATTTAATTTTATATTTTATTTGAACAAATATTAATATTTATTTTATTTTATATTATTTTATTTTATTTTATATTTTATTTTATTTATATAATTGTATGTTATTTTTTATTTTATTTTATTGAGGCCGCTTCCTGTTTGTACTGTATCTAGTATAATTAATGGAGGGATCGTTAAATCAAATTAAAATTCACTCTTAATTCATTAAAAGTCACCATTAACCATCATTTCTTATGACTTTCTTCTGTGGAAAACAGTGAATGTTATTTTAAAGAATCTATTCTTTTACAGTACGTTTTACAGCAATATGTCATGCTTTTAAGCATGCAATACAATAATCTGCATTTGTTTGTGTGCACATTTTAAATAAGATAAGATAAGATATTATTCCACAAACAACCTCAAATCTCTGATAATTTCTGACGAGCAGAATTACTAAGAGGCTCAGAAACACATCCTCATACCGAGAGCTTCATTCCAGCACAATATCCATCCCCAGTGACCTACATGAAGCAGAAATGTGGGTAATGTGTGTCTCTGCCTGTATATGTGTGTGAATACACTATTGGCTGCTAATATGGTCTACTTCGTTTCCCAGGAGAGTGCAAAAAGCAGAGCCAGAGCGAGAGAGTGAAATGAAATGAAACGCCAGAGAAAAGAGCAGCAGGGTGGATGGAAATGATTGGCCTGCAGGCCACACTACCATCTCAGTGAGGAGTGACAGTGTCATAAGGTCACAATCAGCCCATCTCTGCACATCTCTGAACACAAATCAGTACAGCAAACAGCCATGCAGCTAGACCCTGTTCTGCCACCGTGCATCAGCACAGCGCACGGACAAATGATTGGCCAGGACAATACGCAGGATTACAGGACATGGTTTATAGCCGGGAACTGTGGCCGAACTCCCGTATTTTAATAGTCTCTTACTCAATCAACAGTGAATGCAGGGAGCGAGAGTGGAGACGATGACACAGAAGGATAGGTCATCTCATCTTGCCCCTGTGGCGAGAGCAGGTCAGTGGGCTGATGAAGTCATCATCAGCTCTGACCGATGAATTCAGGTGGGAAAATTTTCCATATGAAAGCTAGGGTTGGGTACCGTTCACATTTTAACCGGTACGGTACTGTATCGGTACCTGAATTTCGGTGCCGGTACCCAACGGTACCTTTTTTCGTTACTTTACTCCCTGTGTAATTACAAAAACATTTATTTCAGTGAAAAAATAAGTCCAAAAGTCTATTATTTTGAATAATAGGGCCCTACAAACTTGTTCTTTCTTTTTTTTCCCCACCAGAAATTCTTGTTTTAATTTTTCTGAAAATCAAATGAAGGGAAGTTTCTGTGTGTATACAGTTTTCTCTAGTTTTCTCAAATGAAACGGTAAAATTCTCGCGAAGTGACTCTCACAGCAGCTCTGGAGATTAGGTTTTTGTGTTCATGCCGTCATATAGAGAGACGCAGAGGCCGGAAATCACCGCAAGCATCACGCGTGCTTCAGTATTTGTGTAGTAAACAAAAGCGCGATTCCGCCATTCATATATACCGAGGCAAGTGGAACATGCAGGATTCATATTTAAACCGTCTTTTTGCATTTTAATATTCACAGACACTGTGACAGACAGTCTGTCTATAAAGCGAGCTGCACGCTGCACAGTTGACACAGGAATTGTCACTTGCACAATCGAGGCAGTGTCACATCGTCACTAAA
>NW_015540881.1:1796183-1801379 GCF_001515605.1 Sinocyclocheilus anshuiensis | reverse complement strand
ATAAAAAGAAGGCTTTAAAAAGATCGGTATCGGCAGATACTGCTTTCTGTGATCGGCCTCAAGAATCCTGATCGGAGCACCCCTAATATTTAGTAATCAAGTAAACAAATACAGCTAAGTAAATATTTATTTATTATATGTGCTGTTTATTTATTTTTTTTATTTTACTTACATCTACTATATTTACTTATTAATTCATTTATTAACTTAATTTACTTTTTCACTTCATATACTTTATTTTATCTAGTAAATGTAAATAATAGTAAATAAATAAAGTTAGGTACATATATTTATTTACTTCAACTATATTTATTCATTATGTACTTGTTCCTTCACTTTACTATATTTACTATATTAAATTCAAGTAAACAAAAATACAGTCAAGCAAATATTTATTTACTACATTTAATATATTTTACATTCATTTACTTCTACTATATTTACTTACAGTATTTATTCATTAATTAATGTATTGACCATTTACTTTTTCACTTCATATAATTATTACTTTATTTTATTTAGTACATTTAAATAGTAAATAAATAAATAAAAGTTAGGTACATATATTTATTTACTTCGATTTTTTTTATTTATTTACTCGTTCATTAATCACTTTATTTATAAAATTCAAGTAAACAAATATACAGTCAAGCAAATATATTTACTACATTTAATATATTTTACATTCATTTATTTACTTGTACTATATTTACTTATTTATTCATTAAAAAAAGAGAAGTCAAAAACAAAACGAGGATTGATGTAATAACTCAGTGGGCACTGAGAGTGTTGGAGAGAGTCAGTCAAGCATGCAAAGCAATTACAGTGAGGCTGGGAGAGCAGGAGCATCCGCCTGGTGACACTGCACATTAGAGCTGCCGCACAGGAAGCCACTGACAAACAGCCTGTCAGTCAGCAACAGCCAATCACATCGCTCTGAGGAAACAGTGATGGCATTCGGCGTCAGTCCTTGACATACAAACTCCTAGAGGGTTAAGGTTAGGGAATGCTCTTGCATATTGAACTAAAACAGGTCCATAAGTGAATGAAGAAATGGCGCCGATCAAACAATATTGAATAAATTAATTAATAAATAAATCTAACTAACCTAATTTAAACAATTAGATCATATTTTTAATCATTATAGTGATGAAATATAATAAAAGCTGTTATCTGTTTGAATATATATTAATGTCATTAATTTCTGAGATGGCAAAGTTGAATTTTTAACAGCCATTACTCCAGTCTTCAGCATCACATGATCCTTCAGAAATCATCCTAATATGCTAATTTGGTTCTCAAGAAACATTTCTTATTGTTATCAATGTTGAAAATGGTTGTGTTGCTTAATATTTTTCTGGAATCAGTGATTTTTTTTTTTAGGATTCTTCAATGAGTAGAATTTTTTTTTAAACAGCATTTATTTGAAATATTTATTTTATTTTTTAACAATTCCATGCATTCTTACTGAATAAGTATTAATTTGAGTATTCATTTCCATAACCAAGGAAGACAAGAAAGAAAGAAAGAAAGAAAGAGAGAGAGAGAGAGAGAGAGAGAGAGAGAGAGAGAAAGAGAGAGAGATAGAGAGAGAGAAAGAAAAAAGAAAGAAAGAAAGAAAAAAAAAGAGAGAGAGAAGAAAGAAAAGAAAGAAAAAGAAAAAGAAAGAGAGAGAGAGAGAGAGAGAGAGAAAGAAAGAGAGATAGAGAGAGAGAGAAAGAAAGAAAAAAAAGAGAGAGAGAGAAAGAAAGAAAGAAAAGAAAGAAAAAGAAAAAGAGAAAGAAAGAAAGAAAAAAAAGAAAACGAAAGAAAGAAAGAAAGAAAGAAAGAAAGGTCCAGCAGAGATGAGTTCTCTCCACATAAAGGAGGTCAATCAGAAAAGCAAAAGGGGTGCAAAGAGGCACATTCTCTTACATCCAAAACATAATTCTTTTGAAGGGTTTAACAACTGCCCTGAGGTCGGACTGCAGTGCAGAACATTTGGAATTCCAGCTTGGGTGGTGGCAGGTATTTCACAGACTGTTTCTATACAACAAATATGCAGCAGACCAAAGCCGGTGTCCTGACATTTTATCCTACTCGTCAGATTGTCCTACCAGGGTCTCCTATTTCTCTCGCTGAACAACAATATTTAATGTATCTGCATTACTGTAAGGGTAGGTTTAGGGTTGTGGTAGGTGTAGACGTTAATAAACCATAATTTTACAGGTAGCATTTTTCGTTGTCGAATTGTACTACCCACTGTTTTAATGGGAGGTAGCAAAATCTGACAGGGTAGCATAAATCGACAGAACACCGGGCTCCGCACTGTGCTGCCAAAAGATACAAAACATGCAGGCGGTTTTCCCTCTGGCCACAATTCACAATCCCGAGACTTCAAGATAAAAAAAACAAAAAACAAGGAACCAACAGAAAGACAGAACCACAGACAAAACAGGCATTTGTGGAAATGGATATATTTACATATATCTGAAAAACAATAACCAAACCAAACGAGACAATGCTCTGGATAAACAAATCAATTATGTAAAACTGCTGGACACAAACGAAATATAAATCACTTTTCCCAGCTCGACTTTCTCTGCTGAGCAGCTTTAATTAAAAAGAGAAAAGGCAATTAAAACTGCAGTGCAAACAGCTTATGGCTGCTCAGTGGGGTCACTGTCTGTCCCCTCTTCTCTCTCGCTGTTGACTCGTCAACTGTTTGGATCTTTCCTCTGCTTTTAGTTAGGAATGCTCCGATCTGCCTTTTTCCCCTCCGATACCGATTCTGATACCTAGGGTTCATTTATTAGCCATTGGCTAATATTAGACATCATTTAGAAGTGAAGATTTAGTCGCATATGCAAGTGATTTACTCGCAATGTAGAGGGTTGCTTCATATATATGTTTTAAGTATATACTATAAAATTAAAATGCATTTCTTTTGAATGTATAACATTTTTTTTAATAAGGCAACAACATATGATAGATACAGCCTGACGCCGTGTTGCTTCAAGCTGATCCAAGAAAAATGGCACTATCGGAGCCGATACCCGATATGAATATCGGATCGGCGCATCCCTACTTTTAGTCAGCATAGACTTTCTGCTCTCCACACCTTTCTCCCTCTCCTTCCCCTGAGACTGGATCAATAGAAATGGGATTTATACATCATGCCTATGTGATGGATGCCTCAGCATTAAGAGGATGGCCACATCTCCCACACACACCTCTGCGATCCACACAACATGCTATAAGATATACACTCTTAAAAAGACTGCATTAAGAACTGTGCTGTTTCTTATGTCTAGCGGTGTTTCTTTTCCGCCTCCTACAGGACATTTAAGGTACTACACTTTATTTTGCCGTTTACTTTCGGTTTCTCTCAGTGAACGCAGTCAAGAAGAACGTGCATGCAGTTCCTATGGGTTATTGATTCCATCGTTTAAACCTTGGAAATATATGTCTGTAAGTGCTAAATGTTATACTAAATAGTGCTTTTTAAGTGTTGTGTAGAGAGATCGGGATTATTGTTATATTTTGTTATAAACAGACATGATTCACGTTATTGGAATAGTAAAAAGACATTGACACAGCGGGTTAAGATAGCAGAATCGCATTGAGGAGGGAAATATAGACGAATTGAACCATGAGACACACTCAGTTCGCACTCAGCAAAATGGACGCACATCTTTTTTCTCACCCTGCTCGAAAGGAATTCAGGTCAAAGAACAGTTTGGCACTCCAAATTATCAATACCAATCCACTCTACCTTGCTGTCCAGTCTCAAGCTGTTTTACAGATCACCTTGGTGACAAAGTCTTTCAGAGGACTCCTGAGGATGATAAGCTTTCACTGTCTGTTGAGGATGACATCTTCCTTGATGTTATGAACAGAGAAATGTACATAGATGAGTCAAACCACTGGGTAGCTCCCTTACCATTCCGTTTACCTCGCAGCTCACTGCCGAACAACCGAGACCAAGCAATGAAGTGTCTTAATGTCCAGCAGCACACCTTACAAAGGAAACCAGAGATGGCTAAACACTTTGTGGAGTTTATGCGAAACATGTTCATCAACAAACACGCAGAAATAGCTCCCCCACTGCAGCCTGATGAAGAATGCTGGTATTTACCAATATTTGGTGTGTACCACCCTCTGAAACCTGGGAAGATTAGGGTCGTCTTCGATTCTAGTGTGCAATATGAAGGCATCTCGTTGAATAGCATTCTTCTTCATGGACCAGATCTAAACAATAAGCTCCTGGGGGTCCTGATGCGCTTTCGTAAGGAGCAGATTGCGGTCACAGCTGATGTAGAACAAATGTTCTACTGCTTCAAGGTCAGGGAAGATCAACAAAACTTTCTGACGTTTCTGTGGTTCAAGGATAATGCTCTCTCCAAAGAAATCACAGAGTACCGAATGACAGTTCATGTTTTTGGGAACAGCCCGTCTCCAGCTGTGGCAATCTTTGGGATAAGACGAGCAGCTGAGTTTGGAGAAGAGGAGCATTGTAGAGAAGCCAAGCACTTTGTCCACTGAAATTTTTATGTGGACGACGGCCTGATCTCTGTATTCAGTGCAGCTGAAGCCATCAGTCTACTAAAAAACACCAAAAACATGTTGGCTGAGTCAAACATAAAGCTCCACAAGATTTCATCAAACAGTCATCAAGTCATGGAAGCATTCCCTCCATCTGAAAGAGCAAATGACCTGAAGGATCTGGATTTGAGTGTTGATCCTCTACCTCTCCAACGAAGCTTAGGGTTGAGTTGGAACTTAGAGACTGACTGTTTCATCTTTCAGGTATCTACAGAAGTTAAACCATTCACACGACGGGGCATACTTTCAACAGTTAACAGTCTCTACGATCCTTTGGGATTTGTTGCCCCTGTTACCATGCAGGGTAAGGCCTTGGTAAGAGATCTGTCATCAGAGCAGTTTGACTGGGACATGCCACTCCCAGCTGATAAAGAGGCCCAGTGGAAAGCATGGACAGATTCTTTAACAGATCTCAAAGAAGTCCAGATTCACAGACCCTATGTACCAGTCTCTATGTCCTACACTTCCAAGAGAGAGGTAATCATTTTTGCTGACGCTTCTACATTAGCCATATCAGCGGTTGCCTATCTCAGGGTTGTAACTACAGACGGTCAGTGTCACATTGGGTTTGTTATGGCCAAATCAAAGTTGGCGCCATACCCTGCTAACACA